>NC_056739.1:978793767-978873767 GCF_019279795.1 Protopterus annectens | reverse complement strand
CTTGATTTTTCTGCCAGTTTGAATGTTGTGTAAAGTAATTGAAAACATTTTTTCCTGCAAACAAATTGCATTTATTTTACTTTTGTGTGGCTCGCATAGTATTTTGAAGTGCTTTTTACTGTATTTTTCTGTTAAAAAATTAACTTTTCTGTACTGGTAATGTTTATGGGCAATTGCTGCTTGCCTTCCCTGGGAAAGAAGCACCATTTTCAGTTTGACTATGGAACAGACTACTAGTCCCTCAGTCAGCCCTTCTTCCAGCCAAAAAGAAAAAGATTAAGCAAACAGCCTTTGACACCACAGCAGACTAGCTATTTGCCTCAGTTGTGGGTGGGGGACTCTGCTTTGACCATTTTCTGTATCTCAGACCACTCATCTTTTACCCCATATCCCTCTGGTGTAGCACCTGTAGCCTGCATGGACCGGGGTTAGCCACATCCTCTACAGCTGTTGGCATCCCCCTCAGTGGACAAGAGATCTTGTTGTTCCTAGGAAACATTACATGGAAGTTTTCCCTGTTGTGTCAGAATATTGTGCCCATCACTGAGGAAGCTACTGTTGCCATTGGTAACATGGTTGGCCCCATTTTCCTGTCATAAAGAAACAGAAAACCAAGCATGTATCTATTCCGCCTCAATTTTCATTGGATTAAAGTAGTTACTGGATCTGGCTCAGGGTTTAATTCAGGATGTGAGAGTGTTCAATCTCGCCGTTTGTTCTTAGAAATGGGTGTCGGAGCCGATCCTCGGCTCCGAGTCGGCCGCTTAGCAAAGCTCTGCATCTAGGAGAAGCTCGAGACCAACCTACCTCCCACAATTCCCTCTGCCTCTACCTCAGATCTAGTTTGCCACTGCAACTGATCGCATCGAGTTTTTGAGCTCTGACCAACTTTTGGGAAGATAAGCTATTTTCTTCTGATTTTTCTTGTGAATTTCTTCTGAATTTTTGTAAACTTCTAAAATTAGTGTGTGTGTGTGTGTGTGTGTGTGTGTGTGTGTGTGTGTGTGTGTGTGTGTGTGTGTGTGTGTAGATCATCTTTTTTTTGGTACTCTGATATATATATATATATATATATATATATATATATATATATATATATATATATATATATAACTTTATATATTCATACAGTTTCCTTGGGGCCTACCCCACCTTTGTTACTTGATATAGGATTGGATACCTGCATTATTACTGCTGTGTTTGTGTACCTTTAACCACTTTTCTTGACAGAAGTGTTGTTTCAGTTTTTTGTGCAGGTCTTGTTCTACAGGATATGTCTGAAAAAGCCAAGTCTGGTTTCAAGAGGTGTCAGTGTGGGCAAAAGATGTGTATCACTGACAACCATAGCTCCTGTGTCTACTGTCTTGGCCCTCTCCATCTACAAGAAGACTGTTCTATCTGTCATTCTTTTAGTGGAAGGGTCATGACAGATAGATGCAGGAAGCTTATTGATAGGGGTCTTTTGAAGCCTGCCTTCCAAGAGGCGCTTGACATGTCGGACCAGGCTTCTAAGTCCTTGAAGGGGTCGAAGACATCGGAGCCTACGTCATCGGCTCCGAGTTCTTTGCTTAAAGTTCATTCACCGGTTCCACAGGCTTCGGGGCTGAGTGTCGAGCTTCTTACTGTGACCGAGCCTCGAGTCTTGAAACCGGTGTCGGAGCTTCCACCTCCTGCTATATTGAGGTCGGTACCGTCCTCGGTTCCTTCGACCCGTTCTTCCAGGCCCCTCTCCGACACCGACGTAGATCGTGTGGTGCAGAAGTTAATGGAGAACACGGCCCTGTCCAAGCTCATTTCAGTCTCCTCCCAATTGGTATCAAGACTCGAAGGCCTTCCCTTATCTCCATCTGGTCCTCCTCCGAGGCCTACACAGCTTTCGGAGCCAGGAGATGTTGATCTGATGATAGTGGAGCCCTTGGTGCTGGAACCGTCCCTTCCTCGGTCGGCACCATTGACCTCGACTCCGTCGGAACCGTTAGCGGACTCACGGAACCGACGATCTCTCCTTGGCTCCGGGACCGAGAGTCGAACCGATCTTTCGGTGCCGACTCTCCCCCTCGGTGCCTCGGCACGGATCACTTCAGCTCCATCCTCGGGGTCGATGCCCTTGGCCTCCGCGTCGGAGACACTTCCACGTTCTTCGGAACCGGAGGACTCCTCGACTCGGGGTACGGGGGCCTTTGACCTCATGAGGAAGGTATTGTCTTCTCAGACAACCACGTCAACGGAAGCAACTTCTCTCTCCCATAAAGGTCCGTTGTCTACTTCTGCACCCACGACTACCCATAAGCGTAGAGCACCAGTGTCTCAGCCACTCCCAGAGGGAGCCCCTTCTTCCTCGGAGGCCTCACCGGAAGCCCCTCCCGGTGACGTTCCAAGGAAAAAGTTGTGCAAGAGGAGGCACTTAGATTCTCCACAAGAATCTTTATCATCGGATACTGACTTAGATGAGTCAGAAGAGTCCCCAAAATCACCCTCAGAGGATGTCTCCTTTGCTGACATCCTGGAGATCCTGAAGCAGAGAGGTGATTGGCAGGCCCTACCCCCTTCTGAGGATGAGTCGGTTCTGCTGAAGGCATTTGGTGCTCGCCCTTCCTCCTCCTGGGTCACTCCGCCCTTCGACGAGTTAATGGAGTTAATTGCTTGAAGGGCGTGGGAGGCACCTGACACAGTGGAGCCAGTTCCCAGGAAACCTAACAAATACATAACTGCCCCTCAGGACAAGTCATACCTTACTAAGGGAATTCCAGTGGACGCTATGGTGGTGGCTGCAGCCACTAAAAAGGAGATGTCCGAATCTTCCTCGTCTGTCCATCCCCCTAACAGAGACTCTAGGACCATGGACAGATATGGGAAGCGCATTTTCAGTTCAGCGACTTTTTCCATGTGATCACCGAACTACTTGACACACTTCACACGATTACAGAGGGATCTAGTCAAGGAGTTGGGGGATACCCTCCAGGGTAATACAGATGCTGCTGTCTCGGACAAAGTTACAGCACAGCTCAACATCCTTACATCCATAGTGAACTCGCCCATGAGGCTCATCTCGTATGTGGCCGAAGGGTCGAGTAGGGCTGCAGCTTCAGCGATTGCTCTTCGTAGACAATCCTGGATGCGGCTGTGCTCCTTTGCGGAAGCTTTACTAATGCCCCCTTTGATGGTGCCACTCTTTTTGGCCCCAAAGTAAAGGAGACCCTAACCCTGTGTGAGCAGGAAGGAAAGACTCTGTCTGCTGTCGGAGTCCGTTTTTCCACCCCATCCAGACTGTACCCCAAAGGGCAACAAGGTGGAAAGATGTGGTTTCATAAACCCCAGGGTTCTTTCCCAGGCACACAGGGTGATGCCCCCCCAGAGGCAGAGGAGGGGGCAGAAATGGAAGACGCCACTCTGGCGGCAGAGGGGGTCCGCAGAACCAAGGTGACAGGGATACTATCCCTGGGAAGCCTTTCCAGCACTCCTGAGAGGAGGCCCGACTGTCCTGCTCTGGAGGCAGTCGGGGGTCGCTTAGCTTTATACCCTCAGGCCTGGCAAAGCCTTACTTCAGACAATTGGGTAAAAAGCATTATCACCAGAGGTTACAAAATCCCCTTTGTATTTCCCCCGTTACCACAAAGATGGTTCCCAGATGTACCACCCCATCTGCGAAAACCAGCAGCGATAGAAATCTCAAAGCTGCTAGAAAAAAGAGTCATCCAACCAGTCCCGGCGGACCAAAGAGGATCCGGAACTTACTCAAGGTTCTTTTTAGTTCCAAAAAAGACAGGGGACTGGAGACCAATTCTGGACCTAAGCAATCTCAATACATTTGTGAAGAAAGAAAAGTTCCAGATGGTCACGCTTCAATCGATCCTTCCGTTTTTACAGAAGGACGACTGGATGTGCTCAATAGATCTCAGGGACGTCTACTACCACATCAAGATGGCCAGAGTGTCCAGAGATCACCTGCACTTCTGGCTGGGAGCCAGTCACTTTCAGTTTCGGGCCCTGCCCTTTGGTCTAACCTCAGCCCCCAGGGTTTTCACCAAATGCATGGCAGTGGTAGCGTCTCACTTGAGACACCTAGGATTCCGGGTGTTTCCATATCTAGACGACTGGCTCCTTACCGCCACCACCGAGCATCAACTGATGCAGGCCAGGGATTACACAATCAGCCTTTGTGCTCCGTTAGGGATTTCGATAAATTTCGAAAAATCTGAGTTACAGCCCTCACAGCATATTTCATTTATAGGCACAGATCTAGATACCCGTTCTTTGCTAGTAAAACTACCCTCCGCAAGAATAGCTTCCCTACAACAACACGTATCTCTCCTACTATTATCCAAGAAGTCCCCAGCCAAACTAGTCCTAAAAGTCTTAGGGCTCATGTCAGCTTCCCTCATTGCAGTTCCCATGGGGAGGTTACACATGAGAATTCTCCAATGGCTGCTGTTCACACAGTGGTCATTCCAGCAGTTACCGCTGACACACGAGATTCACATAACAGATTCCTGCAAAGCACACCTGTCTTAGTGGTTACAGGATCACAACCTCATCAGCGGCCGACAGTTTGTGTTACCCAACCCAACGGCCACGGTGACCACGGATGCTTCCCTGATAGGGTGGGGGGGCATCTTTCAGGGAAAGACAGTCCAAGGCGAATGGTCCAGCTTAAAGTACAACTTGCACATAAATGTTCTAGAGATGAGGGCAGTGTTTCTAGCGTTGCAACACTTCTCCCCCCTTCTACCTCTAGGGACTATTGCAGTACAGACGGACAACATGTCCGTAGTCTGGTACATAAACAGGGAGGAACCAGGTCTTACCAGTTGTGCAGAGAGGCCATGAGAATTTGGCAATGGGCAGAGTCCACGGGTCACTTTCTAATAGCAACGCACATCCCGGGGTTATCCAACGTCATAGCAGACAGGTTGAGCAGAGCCATCCTGTTACCTCACGAGTGGTCCCTCAATCAGAAAGTGGGGGAAAGGATTTTATGCAAATGGGGCCAGCCTTGCTGCGATCTGTTTGCGTCTCCAATGAACACCAAATGCAGAAGCTACTTTGCCCTTTTACCCCCTCCAGGGGATGTCCCCAGGGATGCTCTGATTCACGATTGGCCCCCGGGTCTCCTGTACACTTTCCCTCCTATACCACTGATCCCGAAATTTCTTCAGAAAGCCAAGGACCAGGAGAGGACTATAATTCTCATTGCCCCATTCTGGCCTCGACAGATCTGGTTCCCCTTTCTTCAAGCCCACCAAATGCAGGAGCCCTGGATTCTGGACCCAGTGCCAGATCTGCTGACTCATTTGTCAGGAGCTCCTCACCCGTCACTCCTATCCCTCAAGTTAGCAGCCTGGCTGCTCCGCTTCCCTACTTAGCCAGGTCTGACCTTCTCTCTCCGGCGGTCCAGAACATTCTGGTCGCCTCCCATAAGGCTTCCACTACTAAAATCTATGCCAGTAAGTGGAAACATTTCATCCACTGGGCGACTACACAGCATTTGGATCCTTTAGTAGCCCCCCTAAACAAGATTTTGGAATTCTTGTCCATTCTGTTTCACCAAGGAGCCTCTACTGCCACTTTAAAAGTTCAGTTGGCCGCTATTTCCAACTTTCACATAGGAAAAAACGGGGCTCCCATTATGGCTCATAGGCTTTGTAAAGCCTTCATGAAAGGGTCCTTTCATCTCAGACCAACAGTTAGGTTACCTACAGCTCCTTGGAATCTAAATTTACTCTTATCCCAGTTAATTTTACCACCCTTTGAACCAGCTTCTTCCTGTTCCTTAAAGTTCTTGTCCTGGAAGACTCTTTTCCTAGTAGCTATCACTTCAGCCAGACGAGTATCAGAACTTCAGGCACTTTCCATCAAGCAGCCATATTTAATTTTTCACCCTGACAGGGTATCATTACGCACCAACCCTTCCTTTCTCCCTAAGGTTTGTTCGGTTGCCAACATTAATCAGTCCATTGAGCTTCCTACATTTTTCAAGAACCACTCCAACAAGCTGGAATATATGTTACACAAATTGGATGTTCATAGACAACTCAGATTCTACCTGGATAGAACTAAGGACCATAGGAAAGCGGACCAACTCTTTATAGCCTTTATGACAACAAAAGGGCATGGCAGTGACGAAGCGCACACTTTCTAAATGGCTAACTGATTGTATAACCTTCGTGTATTCTGCTTCAAACCAGAATTTGCCCACCAAACCAAAGGGACATTCTACTAGGTCAGTTTCCACATCTCTGGCTCATGCGGCTCGTCTGCCATTGGACACTATTTGTGCAGCCGCCACTTGGTCTAAACCGCATACATTCATCACTCATTATAAAGTTGAGAGGACTTCCAGGGATAGAGCATCTTTTGGTTCCACTGTGCTCAGGAACGTTCTTCCGTGAGTCACTCAGGGTAACAGGGCTAGGGACGCTACCCATTTGTAAGAACAAACGGCGAGATTGAACACTCTCACATAAAGAAGTTATGTCCTTACCATAACGTTCCATGTGGAGTGTTCATCTCGCCTTTGTTCTTACATCCTCACCCTCCCACCCTCAGGTCTGGAAGAACGTATGGATTTAGAAGTCTGGTCTGTTTGCCTCCCACTAGTGGTCTCTCTGTTGTTCCTACTGGCTTGAGCTAGTTACTGCTCCTTATGTATACTTATGTATCCCTTTTATGCTTGATTACCTTTGTTATTGCTGGATCTGGTCTTGTTTTGCAGACTAGATCTGAGGTAGAGGCAGAGGGAATTGTGGGAGGTAGGTTGGTCTCGAGCTTCTCCTAGATGCAGAGCTTTGCTAAGCGGCCGACTCGGAGCTGAGGATCGGCTCCGACACCCATTTGTAAGAACAAAGGCGAGATGAACACTCCACATGGAACGTTATGGTAAGGACATAACTTATTTTTATTGATCCTGGTTGTAAAGTAGTTTCTGATAAAATAAAGAGGGCTTCCCCTTTTCCTGAAGAGACTCCAGATCCTGAATCTGAACAGGAAGATGCAGGGATGGATGCATTTTTTTATTCAGATTTATGATTCAGACCCAGAACAGAGCTCAGTTTCTGATTCTCTCTGTGGGGTTTCTTTTTCTCTGAGACTATTGCTAAAATGTACCAGTGCTTTCATTGGAGAAACCTGAAGCTCTCAGTCCCTCAGAAAATACTAGGAGTTGTTACAGAATGATTTTCCATTGCTTACATCCATTACTCCTGTTTTGTCTTCTTTAGAGGATTTGTGTCATTGCCTGCAATTTTTCTGATAGTCAGCCAGCTACCCCTAAAAAGATGGATAGGATGTATAAAGTTCCTCATTCTTTTAAATTTTTATACACTCCTCCCAAACCTGACCCAGCAGCTATACCTTTAGTTGATCCCACTGCTGTTACTCTTTCTGATAAGGATGGGAAAATTATTAATAGGCATGGGAAAAGTGTGCACTTCCGCAACTTTGAGTTTCAGAATTTTGAATTGTCAGGCTCATATGCTAAAGAATGTTCTGACAAATTGTGAAAGTATGAGGGATGTTTTATCTGTATTTTCTTGTCAGGAAAAATCTGCTTTAAATAACTGTTTCTTCCATTGCACATTTCACTACTCATTGTTTACAGTGTGTGTGTGTGTGTGTGTGTGTGTGTGTATGACTCTGATACTACTTCCAGGCTTATGGCCACTGGTACTGTTTTGAGGAGTTTTGCATGGCTGTGTTCTTAGAAACATGAGATTTTAAATTCTCCCATGGATAGAGGTTTAGTGTTTGGCTCCTCTGCTGCAGAGGTGATCAAAGGGGCAAGCTGATTCAAAGAATCTGTAAGATTTTTCAGCCCTCCTTTTCCAAATTTTCCAAGGGATTTTCTGTCTCCTAATCCAATTTACAGACACACACACACACACACACAACCCCCCCCCCAGAATAAGCACCCCCCCCAGAATAAATGGTCTCAACAAAATATGGAGGAAACATTTAGGAAAAAGTGGCAAGGGTGCTCCAAAAGAAGTCTAGAACCTTCCAAAACCAAGGGCAGTCCAGACAAGTCTGAATTACTTTTCAAGAGACTTTAATTCCTTGTACCCTGGCCCCTTTTTCCTTCCATTGTCTGAATCTCCATTATCTCTTTTGCAGCAGATAGTTTTAGACAAATGGATTCTGAAACTCAATCATCAAGTTTACAGATGGCAGTGGAAGGAAATTCTTCCTTTTTCCAGGGTGTCATTTCTTATCCTCCAAATCAGATTTTCTGTTTCCACTGGATCTTCATTACATGATATACCAAGGAATGATAGGACACATTCTGCCCTCCCAGATGGGGAAGGGTTGTTTTTCAAGTATGTTCCTAGTGCTAAACAAAGAAAATTCATGGAGAAAAGTTTTGGATCTTTCTTTCCTAAATCTATTTGTGATAGTGCCCAAATTCAAAATGATGTCATTTTACAACCTACTACCTTTTCTTCCTCTTTCAAATTTCCTGAAAACACTAGACTTAAAAGGTGCTTATCATCACATCCCTGTTCATCCAGACTTCAGATGTTTCTTAAGGTTTCATGTGTCTGGGTCACATTATCAGCTTTCTGCCTTACCCTTTGGACTATCCACTGCACCGAGTGTTCACAAAGCGTAAACTCCAGATGTTAAATTGTCTATCTCACCTTCATTCTTGCTGGATGGGTTCCCGGCTTACTACTAAAGCTCGAGAGCTATTTACTGGCTCGAGGCCTCCCCATATCCCACAATGCTAGGCATCAGATACCCAGATCTCATTTGCCACTTCAGCTACGAGGTTGCGATTTTACTGGCTCCAGGTCATATAAATCTTTTCTTGTATTATTACCTTTATATTTTTAGATAATCCTTCCCTGTTAGTTTAAATAGATTGTGTACCCCTTGTTATCCCACTCAGAAACTCGTTTTTGTTGTTAGAGAGTTTCTCCCCCCCCCCCCCTTGTTAGGGTAGTGTTAGGCCCTGTTTAGCCACAATTAGTTAGTTTTGTATATTTTTATTAGTAGTAAGGTAGTTGTGTGGTTATAGTTCTATAGTTATTATTAGTGTTAGTTTTATCTAGTGCGTGTGTGTGTGTGCCTTGATTAAGCACTAGTTATTTTTTTCCCTTTGGTATCCCATTACCAATATGTCTAAAGATACCAACGTTTCAGGTTTCAAGAAGTGTGACTCGTGCTGTCAGAAGATGTCTCTGACAGACGGTCACACTTCTTGTGTTTATTGCTTGGGTCCCCTACACCTGCAGGACTCCTGCTCGGTCTGCCACACCTTCAGCCCAAGAGTCCTGCAGGAGCATAGGAACAAGCTCATTTGAGAGGCTTACTTAAGCTAGAAGGATCCCCGGCTAAACCTCCGTCGGGAAAATCCTTTCAGCCCACCAAACCATCGGCTCCCTGTTCAGAGCCGTCGCCGAGCGGAGCTCCTGCCTCCTCGTCGATTCCGTCTGGAACCGACATCTCGAGACCTCAATCGGCTCCGACCTTAGTGTCGGTACCTTCTCTGAGCCAAAAACGTTCAAGGTCCCCCTCTATAGAATCTGTTTGTTTGGCTCCAAGGTCTCCATTGCTTCAATCGGAGCGAAGCCATAGGTCCCACTCCTCTCGGTCCTCCAGGCTATCCGATCATGACTTGGAGGGGGTGTTCAGTAGGCTCCTAAAATCGCAGGCCCTGGCCAAAATGTTGACCAGCCCTTCTCAACAGACTGTGGCTATCCCTGTGTCTTCAGCAGTTCCTCACCCGACTCTACCACTGTGTTCGGAGCCGGAGCTCATCGGGGCTTGAATCGTAGGAACGTCGGAGCAGATACTACACCTTTCAGCTCCCTCCTCGGCTCCGATCTCTTCATTGGTTCCGTCCTTGGAGGGATCCAGGTGCCGAGACTCCCTCGTCGGCTCCAAGGGGGCGAGTGGCATCGGACCCTTGTCCGACCCCATTCTCCCTCTTGGGGCCTCGATGCAGGTGAGCTCGGCCCTGACATCGGCCTCGGAGCCGTCCCTCTCGGTGCCGGGAGGGGTTCACATCTCTTCGGAGTGGGGACCCTCTTCTCTGCCTGATAGGGGCATTCGAGGTCATGAGGAGTGTTGGCTCCACGATCGGCCCCTTCGGCTCCTCCCCCCATGGTGCCTGTATCGGTCTCTGTCCACCCTCCTGACCCCAAGCATGGAGAACAGACGCTCCAGGTCGCCCCATTGGGTGTATCTTTCTCTTCTGAGGCCCTGATCATTCAGAGGAGCCCCCTCGGAAGAGAAAATGTAAGAGGAAACATGTTGACTCCCCTGAGTCAATCATGTCTGATACCAACTTGGAGGATTCGGAAGGGTCCCCAAGGTCACCCTCTGAGGATGTCTCCTTTTCAGGCATCCTGGAGATCTTTAGGCAGAGGGGAAACTGGACTGCCCTTAACCCTTTCGAGGATGAGTCGGTGTACCTGGACGCGTTTGGTTCTCACCCTTCCACCTCCTGGGTGTCTCCATTTTTCGACCCGCTCATGGAAGTGGTGGCTCGAAAGGCATGGACAGCCCCGGACACAGTGGAACCAACTCCCCGCAGGCCCACTAAGTTTATTACAGCCCCATCCGACAAAGAATTTCTGACAAAAGGTTTCCCTGTTGATGCCATGGAGTTGGCTGACCCTTCGATGCCTGTCCATCCACCTAATAAAGAATCTAGGACAATGGACAGGTACGGGAAGCGGATGTTTTCTTCAGCGACTTTTTTCATGCGGTCGCTGAATTATCTGTGCCATTTCACCCGCCTTCAAAGGGATCTTAAGGAACTGGGTGATACCCTTCAGAATCCATCAGCTGTGGGGTCTCAGGATAAGATTAACTCCCAGCTGGCGACCCTTAACTCTATAGTCAACTCCTCCATGCGGCTCATTTCTTATGCAGTCGATGGGGTGAGTAGGGCCACAGGTACAGGCGTGGCTTTGAGAAGACATGCCTGGATGCGGTTATGTAACTTTGCTGACCCCTTTAAGGCATCCTTCACCAATACCCCCTTCGATAGTTTGGCTCTGTTTGGACCACAGGTGAAGGATACCCTTACCAGGTGTGAGCAGGAAGGCAAGACTCTCTCTGCCGTGGGAGTCCATTTTTCTACTCCCTCTAGACCATACCCTAAAGGTCAGAAGAGTGGAAAAATGTGGTTTCGGAAACCCCAGGGAGTCGTGCCTGACACATGTGGTGAGTTCCCCTCCAGGGGCAGAGGAGGGAACAATAATAGACGCCACCCGAGGGGCAGAGGGGGTCCACAAAATCAGGGTAGCAGAGAATCTTTCTCTGACAAACCCTTTCAGCACCCCTGAGAGGCTGCCTGACTGTCCACCTTCGGAGGCAGTTGGGGGAAGATTGTCACTGTACCCAGAAGCCTGGCAACTCCTCACACAAGGCAAATGGGTACGGTCTATCATATCCGAGGGTTACAAAATCCCCTTTGTCCACACCCCTGTACAAGCAAACAGGTCCCTTCCAGATGTTCCACCCAGTCTAAGGGAACAAGCAGTACTAGAAATTTCAAAACTGCTAGGAAAAAGGGCCATCCAGCCAGTCCCAGCAGACCAGCAAGGATCCGGGATTTACTCCAAGTTCTTTTTGGTACCAAAAAAGACAGGGAACTGGAGACCCATTTTGGATCTCAGCAGGTTAAACAAATCTGTTCAAAGAATGAAGTTCCGGATGGTCACACTTCAGTCCATTCTACCCTTTTGGGGGCAGGACAATTGGATGTGCTCCATAGACCTTCAGGATGCGTACTACCATATCAAAATGGACAGACGCTCCAGAAGGTTTCTCTGCTTCCGGCTGGGAGCCAGTCACTATCAATTCAGAGCCCTGCTTTTTGGTCTCACCACAGCCCCCAGGGTATTCACCAAATGCATGGGAGTGTTTACGGCTCACCTGAGATGGCAAGGATTCCAGGTGTTTCCATATCTAGATGACTGGCTCCTGACTGCTTCCACCAGGCATCAGCTACTACGAGCCAGGGATTATACCATCCAAACTTGCTCCGAGCTAGGTATCTCTATAAACTTCGAAAAGTCTGCATTGTCGCCTTGTCAATCTATAACCTTTATAGGTGCAAGATTAAATACAAAAGAGCTGTCGGCAAAACTTCCCTTAGAAAGAGTATCAGACATTTGCCAACATGTCCAGACCTTACTACAGTGCAAGAGAATTCAGGCCAGATTTGTACTGAAAACTTTGGGTCTCATGGCAGCAGCAGTCACATTACTTCCCCTGGCTCGTTTTCACATGAGGATTCTTCACTGGATGCTTTTTACCCAATGGTCGTTTCAACAGCTTCCGATGTCTCACAACAAAATAATCACCCAATCATGCAAAGACCACCTTTCTTGGTGGATGGTCTCCTCTCAAGTACTTCAGGGCAGACCATTTGTTCTTCCTCCTCCTGTTGCCACGGTGACAACGGATGCCTCCCTGATCGGGTGGGGGGGGGGGCATTTTCAGGGCAGGACTGTCCAGGGCTCTTGGCAACCTCTAGAGTACCACCTGCACATAAACGTCTTGGAGATGAGAGTGGTACTTTTAGAGTTGCAAGCTCTTTAAGACTCTCTACCCACCGGGACTATTGCAATTCACACAGACAATATGTCTGTAGTGTGGTACATCAACAATCAGGGCGGAACCAGGTCCTATCCCTTATGTCGAGAAGCACTCAGACTCTGACAGTGGGCGATCTCCTCTCAACAGTTTCTGATAGCAACGCACATCCCAGGGAAGTCCAACGTCATAGCGGACAGGCTAAGCAGAGCTATTCTCATACCTCACAAGTGGTCTCTCAATCAGTTAGTAGCGGACAAAATTTTCTGCAGATGGGGTCAACCTTGCTGCGACCTTTTCGCAACCCCTCTCAACAGCAAGTGCGATGATTTCTTCACTCTCTTCCCCCTCTCCGGCCACTCCCCCAGAGACGCTCTAGTTCACGATTGGCCCCGGGGTCTTCTGTATGCATTCCCACCCTTTCCCTTAATTCCCAAACTAATTCAGAAAGCAACCGCATTGGGATCCAGGATGATCCTCATTGCCCCTTACTGGCCTCGACAAATTTGGTTCCCATTCCTGCATCGTCACCTACTGGAGCAGCCTTGGAACCTGGGCCCAGTGCCAGACCTCTTGGTCCATCAGTCGGGCAGGCTGCACCAATCCCTTCAGTCTCTCAACCTCACAGCTTGGTTACTCCACTTCCAACCTTAGCCAGGCTTCCACATATTTCTCGGCCAGTGCGTGAAATCATCCTTTCCTCACACAAATCTGCTACCAGGAGGACTTATGCTAGTTAAGTGGAAACGTTTCTCTTTCTGGGCGGAGGCTAAAAATATAGACCCCTTTACAGCCCCAGTCCATCACGTTCTAGATTTTTTAGCAGAACTTTTTCGAGCAGGATCCTCGTCTGCCACCATTAGGGTCCAATTGGCTGCTATTGCTAATTTCCACGCTGGCCTGTCAGAAACCAGCATCATGTCCCACAAACTTTGTAAGGTCTTTCTTAAAGGGACTAATTTACTTATGCCCCCAGTTAGAGATCCCCCGCCTCCGTGGGATTTAAACCTGATATTAACTTCCTTGATTCTCCCTTCCTTTGAACCTGCGGCCTCCTGTTCCTTAAAATTACTCTTCTGGAAGACTCTCTTCTTAGTAGCCACCACCTCAGCTAGGAGAGTGTCGGAACTTCAAGCCCTCTGTATTCGCCCTCCTTATCTTGTGTTTCACAAGGATATAGTTTCAGTCAGGACTAATCCCTCTTTTCTGCCCAAAATTCCTTCTGAGACAAACCTGAATCAGGCTATTGATCTACCTGACTTTTTTCCTAACTATTCGAACAGAGCTGAACAAAAGTTACACCAATTGGACGTTCACAGGCAATTACATTTTTATTTGGATAGGACTAAACAAACAAGAAAATTGGACCAACTCTTCCTATCCTATGCTGAGGGGAAGCAGAGCCTGCCAGTTTCTAAAGTAACCTTATCCAGGTGGTTGTCCTCTATTATCACTTTGATTTATCAATTGAGACATAAAGAGCTCCCTACAAAACCAAAAGCTCATTCCACCAGAGCGTTAGCTACGTCGGTAGCTTTTCAAGCAAGACTACCAATGGAATCTATTTGTGCTGCAGCAACATGGGCTACTCCTCATACTTTCATTTCACATTATAAGTTGGATATGGCCTCCAGGAGTCGAGCTGATTTTGGTTCCACTGTGCTCAAGAGTCTGTTCTGATGAGCCACCCAGGGCTAAGGTGCTAGGGACGCTGTCCCATCCAGCAAGAATGAAGGCGAGATAGACAACTTAACATTAAGAAGTTATGTACCTACCATAATGTTCCATGTTAGTTGCCTTCTTCTCACCTTCTTTCTTGCGTCCCACCCTCCATCCCCCTAGCCTGGACAGACCAAAAAGAATCCCTTTTGAGGCCTTCTTCCTCTGGCTGAGTTTTATCTAGGTTACATCCTCCTCTGTTTTTAGTACTGTAGGTAAACCTTGTAGTTTGGACAGGTGTCCTTAAAAATTTTTTTTCCATGGTGTTAGCTCTGCCAAACGAGATCTGGGTATCTGACACCTAGCATTGTGGGATATGGGAGGCCTCGAGCCAGTAAATAGCTCTCGAGCTTTAGTAGTAGGCCGAGTCGGAGCCGAGGATTGGCTCCAAACCCATCCAGCAAGAAAGAAGGCGAGAAGAAGACAACTAACATGGAGCGTTATGGTAGGTACATAACTTCTTATTATTGATCATTGCAGACTACAGGGGATCCACATTTTCCTGATTCAGGCAACTGGCTTATCTTTGCAGAGTGTTTTCAAAGTGTCAGAAATCTCTCTCGAGTGCGAGATCTCTTACACAAGGTGGAATTCCAAGAGAACATTCAAAAGTCTTTCTTGACTCCTTCGCATATAATTATGTTTCTACGATGTCAACTAGACAACTCAGTTAAAAGCTTTTCTCCCACAGGAAAAAGTACATCTTTATCTAGATCTATTTCTAAGGTTTTCCACCCAGACTTCAGTCACTGTGAGGGAATATCTCAGGATTCTGGGTTTCATGGCATCTCCGATTCTCATGATACCCCTGGCAAGGCATCTCATGAGAAAGATACAGGGGTATATGAATTCTCTTTCGTCCCAGCATCAACACCCTTTATCTTTTCAAATTCCAGTGCTGGGCATTCATCAGAACAGAAAACTTTGGTGGAGGCAACATATATTCTTCAATCCAGGTCTATTTTTCTCCCTTCTGCTTTAAAGCAGTCAGTCATCACAGACACTTCAGACTTTGCATGGGAAGCAGTTTCAGGAAGGATAAAAGTGCAGGGGATGTGGGACATCAAGGACAGATACAAACACGTAAATGCCAAGGAAATGCATGCCTTGATCAAGGCACTCAACTATCTGAACCATCTTTGGTCCTTGTCACCTCTTCAAGTGGTTACAAACAATACCACAGCGATGTGGTACATCAACAAGCAAGGGGGAACCAGGTTGTACCCCCTTTGCAGACTAGCCATGTTAGCTTAGGATATAACTTCACAGGAACAATCTTACTCTACAGGCATCCTACATTCCATCAAAGCAAAATTATGTGGCAGATGAGCTGCGCAGGACTAGGGAAGACCCTTATGAATGGAAACTAGAGGGGATCTTCCAAAACTGATCCATCTATGATGAGTTTCCTTCAGTAGACTTCTTTGCCTCTTCTCTTAACAATCAGCTGGCAAGATTCTGATCCTGGACTCCATGCATGAAGGCATGGAAGACAGATGCCTTTTCTTTTCCTTGGACAGGAATGTTCCTATATGCTTTTCCACCCTTACCACTGATATCCAGGGTAGTTCTGAAGATTCAGAAGGAATCCCCCAAAATCATTGTGGTGACTCCCTTCTGGCTCGGGCAACCAATGTTCTTCCTTTTTAGAAATGGCCATGGGCAGTTACCACAATCTTCCGCACAGACTGAATCTAGTCACACAAGAACATGAGTGTTTGATACACCCTGACATCTGTCAACTTCAGTTGACTGCCTGGATGATAGAGTCTTAATTCTTTTTAGGCACCTGTTTACTGAGGATGAGCAGCAGGTACTAACAGAGCCAAGAAAGCCAGCTACTAGAACATCAAGTATTAGCAAATGAAAAAGACTTTCTAGTCAGACCAACAACATAATCAGCAGCCATTCAGGGCTAGTTGTTCTCTCGTTCTACAGTATTTGCTTGAGTTACTATCTTATGGCCTTTCTTATTCCTCTTTCAATGTTAATTTACCTGCCATTTCAGCATGTCTGCTCATGGATCTTCCTCTTTCAATGCAGTCTCGTCAAAATTTTCTTGAAATGGGTTTTGCATAAGAAACCTCCAAGAAAACTGTGGCCCCTCCTTGGGATCTTAATTTTGTTTTTAGGGAAGCTAAGGCTCTATTTGAACTAGCTAATCTGGCTGACTTTAGGTTCTTAATGTGAAAAAACAGTTTTAATCTCTGCAAGAAGGGTATCTGAGTTGCAAGCT
Source organism: Protopterus annectens (assembly GCF_019279795.1). Lineage (NCBI taxonomy): Eukaryota > Metazoa > Chordata > Ceratodontiformes > Protopteridae > Protopterus > Protopterus annectens. The sequence continues at coordinate 978,857,266 of NC_056739.1, read as the reverse complement.
CTTATGGTCATTCCTACCTCATTTTACTTAGGGAGAGGGTTTCTTTGAGAACTAATCCTGCTTTTATGCCTAAAGTGGTAACTGAGTTTAATTAATGCCAAACTATCAATTCCCTGGTTTCTTTCCTGAACCTAAAAATGAGGGAGAAAGGATACTCCATACATTGGATGTCCTTAGACAACTGAAGCACTGTCTTTCAGATCTTTGGATACATTGTTCATTTCTTATGAAGGTGAGAAGGGACAACCTGTCAAAATAGGATGTTTCCAAATGATTGTATATGGCTATTAGCTTTTGTTATACTCACTGTAACACAACAATTCCGGGCAGGGTTATAGCTCACTCTGCCAGACCCTTGATTTCATCTATAGCTTTTTGAAAAGGGTTGGATTCTAGAAACTGCTACTTTGTCCTCTGCATCTTTTTACAAAGTATAATAAGCCTGATTCCATCTCTAGGTCCAGATTCAACTAGGGCCATTTTCCAGGGGCTCCTGGACTTTTTTCCTTCCACCTCATAAATTTAGATGTTATGTGATCCTATCTCGCCTACATTCTGACTGATGGGTTCGGAGCCGATCCCTCGGCTCCGACTCGGCACGCTTATGCCAAAGAGCGAAGTCTCTTATTGGCTGAGCTTACTATATCCCAGGATGCACCACTACCAGTCCCCCAGATCTCGTTTGCCGCTAACTTGCGAAGACGTGGTCTCGAGCTGGCTGAGCTGAGTAGTATTTATTTACTAACTTTTTCTGTCAGAATTTTGCTGTTCTTGTCATAAAAAGCTGTTTTAATGGCTATTCTTCACTTTGTGGTGTGTTTGGAGTTTTGTGAGAACTTTGTAGTGTGATTGGGCTTGATTTGATTTTAGGCCTCCTTCATCTTAGGACCTTCCCGGTCAGTCAACCCCCCTTAAACCTTAGAGGGTTTCTAAGTACCCTTGACTTAATTGTTACGGATTGTTTACCTAATCGGCAGTTGTAAACCGATTTTTAGGTAGTGTCAGTTTGATTAGAAAATCAAGTGGATAGTGTTGGTTTTTCTGTCAGGGATTACTGTTTTTTGGCTATAATGTCTCAGAATCCTAGGCCTTCGGGCTTCAAAAAATGCACCAAATGTAATTTTAAAATGTCAATCACAGATGACCACTCTCTCTGTGTTTATTGTTTGGGTGCAAAACATTTACAAGAGTCATGCAGCGTGTGTCACGCTTTTTCCTCAAGGGTCCTCCAGGAGAGGAAAAATAAACTTATTCTTAAAGGCTTAATAAAACCCTCCTTCGAAGAAGCTCTAGCATCCTCTCCTTCTCCAACTAAAAAGAAAAAGGCGTCGGCTCCGGCCAGTCCGTCGGGTCCCGCCCCCCAAAGACATAGGCAGGCTTCTCCTTCGGCTCCAAGGACTTCGGAGCCGAGGGCGGAACGGTCTGCCTCGATGCCACCAGTCTCGACTCCTCTGGCTTCGGAGCCGATGGCTGGGGCATCGAGAGGCGGGTCATCTTCGTCGGCTCCACTGGTCTCGGAGCCGACTAGGGTTGCCCGCTCAGACACTTCCTCCTCGGCGCCGAAGTCCTCCTCGGCACCGATGGAAACTAGTGTGGGTATTCCTTCGGCGCCGATAGTCATCGAGTCGCCTCGGAGCCGGTCCCCTAGTCCTTTGGGGCCGTTGGAGAGGCCATCTCGAACCCGTTCAGTATCCTCTAAGTCCTCGAGGATGTCGGATTCGGATATAGACAGGGTACTCCAAAGACTGTTCCAGTCCCCAGTCTTTCAAAAATTTGTTTCGGCTCCGACCCAGTTGGCTTCGGAGCCGATAGCCCATGCCCATCCCATTGCTGTTCCTCCTCCGACCGCTTCGGCTCCGTCGGAGCAGGTGCTGTTGGAGCCGGTGGAGATCTTTGGGTCGGCTCCGACCCTTACTCCAACCCGGGCCTTCGGGTCCGAGTTTGGTACACGGACTTCTTCGGCTGGACCCGGGGGTGATGTTTCGGGACCTATGCTGGTTCCGAGCCTCCCTCTCGGTGCTTGGCTGGGATTGCCATCTGCTATCATGGCTCCGGAGACCGGACACTCCCAGGATTCTGGGGGTCCGGCTTTCAGAGCTATGAGGAGTGCCTTGGCCAAGTCTTCGGCCATCTCTCCGGCTTTACCGGCACCTTCCCTGGGCGTGGAGACTGGGTCTTTGGCAGTTCCCCTGTCCGTAGGCAGCGGAGCCCCTGGGCCTGAGGTTACCCCCATTGGGGGTTCCCCTCCTCCTGAGGGTTCTTCGGAGTTGTCTTCGGAGGAACCCCCAAGGAAGAGATCGTGCAAGAGGAAGCACGTGGACTCCCCCGAGTCTATTACATCGGACACTGATCTTGATGATGCGGAGGGGTCCCCGAAGTCATCCTCGGATGATGTCTCTTTTGCAGACATCTTAGAGATCCTCAAACAACGAGGTGGCTGGATATCCAAACCCCCCTCTGCTGATGAGTCAGTGCTCCTCAAGGCCTTTGGGGCTCAGCCCTCCGCCTCTTGGGTGTCTCCGCCCTTCGACGAGCTCCTGGATTTAGTTTGTCGAAGGGCGTGGGAACATCCAGATACCGTGGAACCAGTCCCTTCTCGCCCTAATAAATTTTTATCTGCTCCACCCGAGAAGGAGTTCCTCACTAAAGGAGTGGCTGTAGATGCCATGGTGGTGGCATCTGCTACACAACAGGATGTGGCAGAGGCTTCAACGTCCGTCCATCCTCCTAATAAGGAGTCTAGGAGCATGGACAGGTACGGGAAGCGCACCCTGACTTCAGCGGCCTTTACTTTAAGGTCTCTGAATTATTTGGCACATTTTACCAGGCTTCAGAGGGATCTGGTCAAGGAGCTGTCAGATTCCCTCTCGGGTAACCTACCTGAGCAGCTAGCCCAGTCGGTTAGCTCTCAGTTGGCTATCCTTACGTCAATTTCTAACTCGTCCATGAGGCTCATTTCCTATGCGGCCGAAGGGGCGGGTAGAGCGGCAGGCACAGGCGTGGCTCTACGGAGACAAGCCTGGCTCCGCTTGTGTCAGTTTGCGGAGGCCTTCAAGTCTTCCTTCACCGACGCTCCCTTTGATGGGTCCTCTTTGTTTGGACCCAAGGTTAAAGACACCCTTACCCGCTGTGAGCAAGAGGGAAAAACTTTATCTGCCGTAGGTGCCCGTTATTCCACTCCCTTTCGGCCTTATCTCAAGGCTAAAGGAGGGGGAAAAATGTGGTTCCGAAAATCACGTAAGTTTTTTCCTCAACAGCAGGAAGATTCCCCTTCCAGAGGCAGAGGACGGGGAAATTTTTCTGGGAGACGCCGTCCCAGAGGCGGCAGAGGGCCCCGCAATTCTGGAGACCGCGAGTCCTTTCGTGGCTCTTCAGCCTCCCACACATCATGAGGGATTGCCCGGCTGTGCTGCTCCGGAGCCAGTCGGGTGCCATTTTGCCAAGCACCTAAAAGCCTGGGAGTCAATCACTCAGGACAGATGGGTGCTTCGGATCATTGCCGGAGGTTACACCATCCCATTCACATGCTCACCCCCACCGTCCAAAAAAATCCCGGACCCACCACCCAGTCAAAGGGAAATTGCAGCCGCAGAAGCTTTAAAGCTGCTAGAAAAGGAGTCATCCAACCGGTCCCCACAGACCAGATCGGATCCGGAAATTACTCCAGGTTCTTTTTAGTGCCAAAAAAGACAGGGGACCTAAGACCAATATTGGATCTCAGCAAACTGAACCAATCCGTCACGAAATCCAAATTCCGAATGGTCACGTTACAATCCATTCTCCCATTGTTGGAGAAGGAGGTTTGGATGTGCTCCATAGACCTCAAGGACGCCTATTATCACATACCGATTCATCAGGCGTCCAGGAGGTATCTGCGCTTCAGCCTGGGAGTCAGTCATTTCCAATTTTGTGCACTGCCCTTTGGTCTCACCACAGCCCCCAGGGTGTTCACCAAGTGTTTGGCAGTAGTGACTGCTCACCTGAGGAGTCTTGGATTCCAAGTGTTTCCCTATCTGGACGACTGGCTCCTGACTGCCACCACCAGGCATCTACTAATGGACAACCTCAAAGCCACCATCTCCCTAGGTGCTTCCCTGGGGATTACATTCAATTGGTCAAAGTCTGTCTTGCTGCCCTCTCAGCGCATAAGGTTCATAGGAGCAGAGATAGACTCAAAATTGATGCTGCTTTTCTTCCTACCGAAAGGATCCAAACTTTACAGGGCCAAGTTCAAGCTCTGATTTCAAGATCCAAAGCCCCAGCCAGGATGGTCCTACAAGTTTTAGGTTCAATGTCTGCCACGGTTCTTTTAGTTCCTCTGGCAAGATTGCACATGAGGATTCTTCAGTGGCTATTGTCAACTCAATGGTCCTTTCAGGACCTTCCCCTCAATCATCACATCATGATTACAGAAACATGCAAACAGGACCTTCGCTGGTGGCTTCAGACATCCAATCTAAATCAAGGAAGCCCCTTTGTTATTCCCTCTCCAGTGGTTACCCTGACGACAGATGCCTCCCAGATAGGGTGGGGGGGGCATTGTCTGGGCAGGTTAGTTCAGGGCTCCTGGCTTCCAGACGAAGCTCTTCTCCACATCAATGTGTTGGAGATGAGGGCTGTACTTCTATCCCTACAGGCCTTACACAAGTTTCTTCCTCAGGGCATCATCGCCATCCACACAGACAACATGTCGGTGGTCTGGTATCTAAACAAACAAGGAGGGACCAGATCTTACCCCCTTTGCAGAGAGGCCATGAGGGTGTGGGAATGGGCTGTAGCTACCAACCGCTTCTTGGTAGCGACCCACATTCCGGGAAATCAAATATATTGGCAGACAAATTGAGCAGGACAATTCTCTCTCCTCACGAGTGGTCCCTAAACGAAACAGTAGCAGCTCAGGTTTTCAGGAGATGGGGAATGCCGTGCTGCGATCTATTTGCAACACCACTAAACACGAAGTGCAAAATGTTCTTCTCCTTGACTCCACATCAAGGGGAAGCAGCTATGGATGCTCTAGCACAACCTTGGCCAACAGGGCTACTTTATGCCTTTCCGCCGATACCACTTCTCTCCAAAGTCATTCAAAAAGCTTCTCAATTGGGGTCCACAATGATACTGATTGCTCCATACTGGCCTCGTCAGGTATGGTTTCCCTACCTGAAGAAACATGCGGTGGACGATCCTTGGATGTTAGATCTAACTCCGGATCTGCTAATCCATCAGTCGGGACGACATCATCAGTCCCTACACTCCTTGAAGTTGACAGCCTGGCTCCTCCACTTCCGACCTTAGTCAGAAGTCACACATTAGACCCGGAAGTTATTCACATTTTATCTTCAGCCCACAAACCCACCACTAACAAATTGTACCTCAGTAAGTGGAAGAGGTTTGCTATCTGGGCTCAACTCAGGGGCTTAGACCCTATCACTGCTCCAATCCCGGAAGTTTTGAAATTCTTAACATCCCTGTTTAATCAAGGATCTTCTGTTTCTACTATTAAAGTCCAACTGGCGGCTATCTCTAAATTCCACGAATCCATGGATCCTCCATTGATGAGCAGCAGATTATGCAAGACCTTTATTAAAGGTGCGGGCCTGTTAAGACCACCAGTTTTTCATCCTGCGCCTCCGTGGGATCTTGATTTGGTGCTTCGTGCATTAACATCTCCCCCTTTCGAACCTGCTGCTACATGTGACTTAAAATATCTGTCTTGGAAAACTGCCTTCTTAGTTGCAATTACTTCTGCAAGAAGAGTTTCAGAGCTTCAAGCCCTATCTATTAAACCACCGTACTTGATTTTCCACAAGGATAGAGTATCACTTAGACCTAATCCATCCTTTGTCCCAAAGGTCTGTTCTAATCTCTGTCTTCAACAATCTCTGGAGCTACCAGTTTTCTTCCCAAAATTCTCCAATGAAGCAGAATACACTCTCCATAAATTGGATGTTCACAGGCAGTTGCGTTTCTATTTAGACAGGACTCAGCAATTTCGTAAGTCAGACCAATTGTTTGTGTCCTTCTCAGACAGTAAATTGGGTAAAACCATTACAAAAGCTACCATCTCCAAATGGATTAGAGATTGTATAACTCAGGCTTATTCTTCTTGAATAAGCAACTTACAACATCTATCAAAGCTCACTCTACCAGAGCTATGGCGACTTCTATAGCTTTTCATTCCAAGCTCGCTATATCGAGATTTGTGCTGCGGCTACTTGGTCAAATCCGCACACTTTCATTTCCCACTATAAATTGGATGTGGCATCTAAAGGACGAGCATCATTTGGTTCCACGGTACTCAGGAGTGTTTTCCAGTGAGCCACCCAGGATTCAGGCGCTAGGGACGCTGTCCCATCAGTCAGAATGTAGGCGAGATAGGATCACATAACATCTTTTAGTTATGTACTCACCATAACTTCAGATGTTTGGGATCCATCTCGCCTACATTCCTAATACCCACCCTCCTTCCCCCTGCCTTGGAGATCAGAAGAGATTGAACGGTTTGAGTTCTACTGTTTTATCTTGTTTCATCTGACGATGTTATATAAGCAGGGCGTGCATGTGTGCATGTGTGCGGAAAAACTAGATCTGGGGGACTGGTAGTGGTGCATCCTGGGATATAGTAAGCTCAGCCAATAAGAGACTTCGCTCTTTGGCATAAGCGTGCCGAGTCGGAGCCGTGGGATCGGCTCCAAACCCATCAGTCAGAATGTAGGCGAGATGGATCCCAAACATCTGAAGTTATGGTGAGTACATAACTAAAAGTTATTGACATTTGTTTACTGTGGAAGTCCAACTGGGTAATAAATACCCATTTTCAGGAGAGATCTGGGGAGAAAAGATCCAGAGGGTTAAATAACCTAAAAAACAGTAGTATAGATGTAATTAAAAATCACATATACATACAATTTGACAGTGAAATACACAGGATACTGTAAAGTATGAGAAGACCATTATTATATACAATTGCAAGGGGTCCCCTTTTTTGTGTTTATAGGTTCATAGGTTGGTACTAGGCTATCAGCCGTAGGGCCTATACAAGCCTAGCCATAACAATTTCCTGGCTATTTCTTTCCACATTATTTACTTTCCTGGACCCCTGTCTAGCAGGGCGACTGACGTGATCCCTGGGGTGAATTTCCTTTCTCCCATCCAAACGTCAAGGTTCCTCTTGAAGAGGTCCAAAGAGGCACTCTGCTTGACATGTATGGGCAATCTATTCCAGAGTCTGGGGAGTCTCTGGGTCAGGAACCTATCCCTCCAGCGTGTTTTGTTTATTGTGATGACAAGGTTTAGATCCCTGGAGCATGTAGCTCTGAGGGACTGGGATTTCTTTAAGTGTAGCATGTCCAACAGCTCTGGGTTTGACATGGCCTTGTATGTTAAGCAGAGATCGCCTCTGAGTAGACGATATGCGACAGAGTATAGCTGGAGTTTTTTAAGGCAGTCAGCGTAAGGCATCTGCTTTAGGCCTGTGATTCTTTTAGTGAGGTATTTCTGAGGCCTTTCCAGTTGTTGCAGATGTCTTGAGAGGTACATACCAAATGGGGCGTTGTATTCTATAATGGGTCTAATGAGGGATGAGTACAGTGGGACAATGACCTCCTTGTTTCTGGATGAAAAGCCCTTCGTGATGAGGTGTGCCACATAGAAGGATTTCCTGACTGTTGTGGCGATGTGGTTATCGAAGGTGAGACCACTGTCCACCTGTGTCCCTAAGTCTCTTATCACACTTTCTGTGTTTAGTGTACTGCCACCTATATGGTAATTCATGGATACATGTTTTTCCCAAAGGGGATAACAATACATTTCTTGGCATTGAGCTTGAGCCCATGGCTCTGGCACCAAGCATCTGTTTCTGTAAGGCCCTTTTGTAGAGTATCCACATCATTTGGGGATTCAATAATGGCTCCCAGTTTGCAGTCATCTGCAAACTTTGTTAGCCAGAGTCCCTTAGTGTTGACCTGTACTTCAGAGAAGTAGATGCCAAACAAGAGCGGCCCCAGGACTGAACCCTGAGGTACTCCACTTGTCACTTGTCTGGAGCTGGATTTGGAGTCAGCTACTTTTACAGTGTGGGTTCTATCAGTAAGCCATTTAGCAACCCATTGGGTGACATAGGGATTAATACCCAACTTAGTAAGTTTATCTATGATTCCAGAGTGGGGGATGGTGTCAAAGGCCTTGGCAAGGTCTAGATAGGCTGTGTGGACCACCTTACCCTTGTCCATGGCTCTGGAGACTGATTCAAAGAAGTCAATCAGGTTCAGGAGACAAGATCGGCACTTCACAAACCCAAACTGGGTGGGGTCCAGTGTTTGAAGGTTGCCAATGTCTTTGTTTATAAGTTCCATGATAATACGCTCCATGGCCTTGCAGATAAGGCTTGTCAGACTGATGGGATGGTAGTTTCCGGGATCCAAGGTGGATCCCCCCTTGTGGATTGGGATAACTGTAGCTCTGCACCACTCAGTGGGCATGAAACCTGAGGTGAGGCTATGATTAAACATGACACTTAGGTGAGGTGCCAGTTCATATTGTAGTTCATGTAGTACACAGCCCGGGATGTCATCTGGTCCCATGGATGCTGTATTCTTGGCTTTAGAGAGTGCGTTTTGTACCTGTGTGGCCGTTATTACTGGAATTTGGCAATCTTCCGGTATTGAGATGGGCCATTTAGAGGATGAGAGGGGGGTGAAGTTGGCACTGAATCGATCTGCCAGGATATTGGCAATATCCTTTGGATCAGTATATTTATTGCCATTCTGTTTTAGCTCAGAGCAGATCTGAGCATTGCCATTTAGATTCTTGACATAGTTATAGAATGCTTTGTGGTTGTCTTTGGAATCTTTGGCAATTTTATTTTCATAACTAGCTTTGGAGGATTTTATGAGGCATCTCAGTTTCTTACTGAGGCTAGTAAGGGAGTTTTTTGCATCCTGGGATTTTCCTCTTTTCTGCAAAAGTTTCTTCCTTTTGTTGTAAAGTTTGTTTATGGCAGGGGACCACCAGATTGGCTTCCTTTTTGGATGAGAGCATTTTGGTTCTATTTGGGATGGCACGATTCATGCATGAGTGGATGTGCTCGTACAGTGTCTTAGTGTAGGATTCAGCAGTTGAACTTTCAGTTCCGTCTGCATGGGTGTCATGAAGTTTGTCACTTCTGACTTGAGTAGCATGAAGTTGGCTTTGGAGAAGTTTTTATGGTGGTTTCTTTACTGGGGGTGGGGTGGGATGTGGATGTTAAGGGTGATTAGCTTATGGTCAGACCTGACTAACGAGGGGTGACCATAGGTATGGAGCATTGATTTGCCATGTTGGTAATGACCAGGTCTAGGATATTGGAGCCCCTGGTGGGACTATGGATTAGTTGATCCAGGGCGTTGGAATTTATGAATTCCAAGAACCGCTTCAAAGGTGTTGGGACATGAGTAGTTTTCCCAGTTAATGGCAGGGTAGTTAAAATCACCCAGTATTAGGGTGTTTGGTTCTATCTTAATATTTTCCAGTATGTTTAAAAAGGTGTAGTGAGAATCTTGGGGTATAGTGGGGGATCTGTAGCAAGCTACAATTTGGATTGCAATCTTACCTAGTGTTAGTTGCACTTGGAGAATTTCAGACACATTGTGTTGGCCAACTAGCCTGGTGGTGTGAATATCCTTGGTGAATATTGACACTCCTCCACCTTTAGTGTTTCGGTCCTGGTTTGGTGGCCGAAAAGTGTGGTAAGAGTTGTAGCCTGGTATTGCAGGGGTGCTCTCTGGAGCCTTGAACCAGGTCTCAGTTACTGCACAGATATCGATATTCTCCATTTTTAGGAGTGCCTCGAGAGTGCATTTTGAGGTTTAGACTTCTAGCATTGAGTAGCATTACCTTCAGATTTTGCATGCTTGTACCTGTTATGGTGGTGGTTTTGTCCTTTGAAGTTTGCCTAAAAAGGCACTATAGGGGTGGCAAGAGCCTTAGCCAGTAACCTGAATCCCAGGGGCGACAGGTGCAGACCATCTCTGGCAAAGCATCGTGGTCTGTCAATCATGTCATCCCAGGCAGACAGATACTGGATCCCCTTTGAATGACACCATAAGCTTAGCCAATTGTTGAAGTCAATCATTTTATCCTTATATTGTGGTATCATTCTGGGCGAAGGCAGGATGCTACTCAGGGCTAGGGTCATACCTGCCTGGGCCACATGATCCGAGAGCTCTTCCATGTCTCTTTTCATGTAGTCCATAGAATTATATTGTAGCCAGAAGACAGAATTTCAGAGTCTTTTGTCTTGGGTTTTAGCCATGTTTCAGAAATGACAGTGATATTTGGTGAGCATTGAAAAAAAACATTATTGAAGGCCTGTAACTTTGTTTAGAATACTATGAATGTTAATAGGGGTAAGGTTTCTGGGTATATGGGAGTTGGAGACTGAGGAGGGTGAAAGAAATATGCTGAGGGGCTGGAGTTTGGATGACTGTTACCACAAAGAGTGGTTTTAAAGAAGAGTAGATTGGGATTAGTTATTTTTTATAAAGTACATGAATTTATTCCAGATTATGTCAAAGTGAACTGAATGGTTAGAAGTTTTGTATTTGAAAAGGTGAATAGGTTGGACATTAAATAAATTTGAGGAAATGAATATGAAGGAGGGTTTAACCTAAGGATAGGTAGGGTGGCTGGTATTGTGAGTGTGACTAAAGTAAGACAGTACCATGGTAGGCAGTAAGGTGACAGAAAATGAATTGTAGAGATGTGAAGAAGCACAAGGATAACATGGTCATTATAGTGGACTGTGGAGTAGTAAAGAGGAGATTGTAGCTGAATGAAAAAGGAAAGATGTTAAATGAGAAGGGAGGAATGCAAGGGGAAGAAGATGAGAGTGGAATTAGTTCACTGGAGATTCCAGGCAAAGTGAGCTCTTATTAAGGGACAAAGAAAAGTAAGATTTTAATACAGAATAGTCAATTAGAGGAATGTAGAATATACTATGGTGAAGCAGGGGGAAACTGTGAATTATACAAAGTATTAGGAAAAGAATAATTAAGTGTGCAATGTGTATAATAAAAGGTTTGTGGATGTTACATTTTGGATCAGTATTATGAAAGGAAGGGTAATACTGAAGGACTTGCTATGGAGGAAAAAGTGAATATTGTAGATTGGGAAAAAGAGAATAAAAAGTATAGAGTGTAATGTTAGAATAATAGAGAACTTAATTAAATGAAGAGCAGTAGAAAAGAATAAAAGTGTGGAGGCAAGGTGACATAAGATAGTAAAGAGTATGGGTGAATGGCATTGGTTAATTTGGTAGTAGCAGGGACTGGTAAGGCTAGTAGGATGAGCAGGGGATATGAATGACGAAGGGGAGGGGATATGTGCAGTATAAATTTAGATAAGGAGAAGGTGTGTGGGAGTTGGGGCAGGGTAGGGGAGTGTAGTGAGACCAAGTGTCGCGAGGGTGAATGGAGCAGGTTGGAACCCCTCACAGATGGATGTATTGGCCCAAGAAAAGCAATCCATGACAATGGAGGTAAGGGAAGGCTTTAACACAGTATGAGTATTTGTTCTAATAAAATATGAATAACTCAGCATGACAGTGGAGCACAGAAAGTTTTAAAAAATGCTCATGGGTAAGAAAGACATACACTAAAGCCAAATCAGGCTGTCCATGGGTAAGAAAGCCATACATATCAAGATATAATGGCTTTAAAAAGCCTGATGTGCATTGACACAGTGAAGTGTCATTTTCCTTCAGCAGCACTGGCTGCAAGTTCAGTGGTATGGATGGTTTTAGCATCTTACCTAGTGGTACCCAAAGGTGGAAGTTTATGTACTGCCTGCACTGAAAAAATATTTTTGCAGCCTGTAAATCCTCCAAGCATAAGATACATAATTTTATGCAGAATGACACAGAAAGAAATGTAGTTAGCTAAGGTTACTGCTGCAGTGACCAGTACGATGAACATAGTACAGTTGTGTAAGTAAAATTTATCATAACAGTAGATGTTTGAATGATCCCTGCTGCAGTAGCCCCTCCCTCTCTCCACCCATCTTGTTTTTTGGTGTGTTTTTTATGTTGGGTTGTGGACATTTTTTTTGTTCTTAACATTGTCCCTTCCAGGGCTCAGCCTTCCCCTCTCTGCTGACTCAAACTTTCTTTTAGTCAGCTCAGCTTAAGCTGCCCGCCAGTTTGGGCTTGTGGAAGGTGCCATGAAGCTTTGAAAGCTGAATGGCTGTAGCAGGATATAACTAATATAGCTAATGGTACTGCAACAGTGACCATTCCAACATCTACTGTTATGGTAGGTTTACTTAGACAACTGTACTTTCCCTAACCCTAAGAATTGCATGATCTCACACATCTGCTGACCATCTGCTTAGTGAACCAAATTTGTTGACTAAACAGATGTTGACCAACTGTGCTCCATATATATATATATATATATATATATATATATATATATATATATATATATATATATATATATATATGTATATATATATATATATATATATATATATATATATATAGAAAATAAGATCCCCTACACCTACAACAACACCTAACAAACACACTTTCTGCAAGCCCCCCTGCACCCCCCCATAAATTAAATATACCAACTCTGGGATCTCACTACAGTGGAAAAAAAGTTAATTAAACCCTAACCAGGAAAAAGCCGAAAGTAGAAGAAAAAGTCAGGAGAAGGGTACAAAAAAAATTTCCACAGCATTAGATATACCATGGAACACATTGAAGACAGTCATCAAAAAGTGGAGAAAATATGGGACAACAGTGACGTTACAAATAACTGGATGTCCCTTCAAAATTGATGAAAAGACAAGATGAAAACTGGTCAGGGAGGCTGCCAAGAGACCTACAGCACCAATGAAGGAGCATCAGGAATTTCTGGCAAGTACTGGTTGTGTACTACATGTGACAACAATCTCCCGTATTCTCCATATGTCTAGACTATGGGGTAGGGTTGCAAGATGGAAGCCTTTTCTTACACAGAAAAACATCCAGGCCAGCTAAAATTTGCAAAACAATACATCAAGTCTCCCAAAAGCATGTGGGAAAATGCGCTATGGTCTGATGAGGCCAAGGTTGAACTTTTTGGCCACAATTCCAAAAGGTACGTTTGGTGCAAAAACAACACCCTGTATCACCAAAAGAACACCATCCCCACTGTGAAGCATGGTGGTGGCAGTGTCATGCTTTGTGGTTGCTTTTCTTCAGTTGGAAGTGGGGCTTTAGTCAAGGTGGAGGAAATTATGAACAGTTCCAAATACCATTCACTTTTGGCCCAAAACATTCAGGCACCTACTAGAAAGCTGAAAATGAAGAGGAATTTCACCTTTCAGCATGACAATGACCTGAAGCATACATCCAAATCAATAAAAGAATGGCTTCACCAGAAGAAAATTAAAGTTTTGGAATGGCCCAGCCAGAGCCCAGACCTAAATCCAATAGAAAATCTGTGGGGTGACCTGAAGAGGGCTGTGCACAAGAGATACCATCACAATATGACAGATTTGAAGTGCTTTTGCAAGGAAGAGTTGGCAAATATTGCCAAGTCAAGATGTGCCATGCTGATAGACTCCTACCCAAGAAGACTGAATACTGTAATTAAATCAAAAGGTGCTTCAACAAAGTATTAGTTTAAGGGTGTGCACACACAACAAAGTATTAGTTTAAGGGTGTGCACATTTATGCAACCACCGTATTATACATTTTTTACTTTTTATATTTTTCCTCTAACAGATTTGTTTGTTTTTCAATTGAATTGTACAGGTTATAGGTCACATTAAAGGTGGGAAAAGTTTTGAAATGATTTATTGTGGTCTAATTTTTTATATCACAAAAACCTGGTATATTAACAGGGGTGTGTAAAGTTTTTTATATCCACTGTATATGTATGTATATCTATATATATATATATATATATATATATATATATATATATATATATATATGTGTGTGTGTGTGTGTGTGTGTGTGTGTGTGTGTGTGTGTGTATAATGTGTGTGTGTATGTGACAGAGCGTGAATGTATGTGTATAGTTGCTTATAAACATAGTATATACTTTATCCTCAATTTATTACTAAGACCATCTAGTTGCAGGTTATTATAATTAAAGATCTACCTTCCCTTTGGCAAAATAAATAAAAAATGTAATAAAAATAGCCAAATGTTCCCTTGAACACTATCATTAACTTTAAAGGTTTCTGACTAAAATTCTCAGCCACTGATATCCATAAGATGTGTTTTTGACTGAGATAATATTTAGGGCAGGGACATTGTAGACTAGACACCCTGGGTGCCTCACGGTGACAGTTATTTAAATTAGTCATGTTTTGTCCATTAATATAATGAACAGTTTATTCTATGAAGTATACATTGAACATTTCTGACAATATTTGGGAACTTCCTCGGGTGAGCTTTGTTAAGGGTAGCAGAAAGACTGATTGAACAAGTCTGTCATCCAAACGTGGGGAGTTTAAAAGGGATATGTTAATTACATTAAACATTTTATTCTACAAAATTGCATTGCTCAAAAACATGTTGCATTTCTCCTAAATGATTTCAACAACTTTGATAATGTGACAACCGTACCTAGTAACAAGTCAATGGGCAGGATTCTGAAAGATTACCCTGTATGCCTACTTGCAGGTAGGTCAGTTTATGTGACTGGTGGAAATGTGATTCAGAGACATGTTTAGCTACAATGAGGAAGACCTCATTGTTGCTAATTTGCATGTCTGTGAATTGCTCCTTACTACTTCCAGTGCGAAAAAACACACTGCTGTGGCCACCAGAAGTAATTACAGTGGCAATGTGTTGGTACATACACACCTCATAAACTTGCAATGCACACATACTCAGACATTTCTACGTGTGTGTGTGTGTGTGTGTGTGTGTGTGTGTGTGTGTGTGTGTGTATAAACACACACACACACACACACACACACACACACACACACACACACACACACACACACACACACTCAACATCTCACACAAACACATACTTGATCGGACACATGACCACACACACACACACACACACACACACACACACACACACACACACACACACACACACACACACACACACACACACACACACACACACATATCCACAATCCCATCCCCTTCTTAACTCCCTTTGCTGCAACCACACAGTTATCCAGTTATACCTGTGTGTGTGTGTGTGTGTGTGTGTGTGTGTACGTACACACACACACACACACACACACACACACACACACACACACACACACACACACACACAAAACAGATTCACAGCCCTCACCGCCACACCTCTCTGCTGAAGTTCACTAAACTTGTCTGCAACATGGCCTCTCCCATTGACTGCAATAGCTGACCACTGCATTTTGTCAAGTTCATTTTCATGGCCAGTCATACTAATTTAGGCAACTGAATGATTCACTAGATTGTCAGTGCAAATCACTTACCATAGCTATTCTAGGGGAGAGCACATGATTAAGTAGCATTAGCCACTCCCTTAGAATGCCTCATTGTCCTCAATGCATTTGGCTATCTCACCCCCTGTGGTGACGCTCCCTTTTGCAGAAAATCACTGTGGAGGGCAGTCTCTGAATCAGAAAAGGTTACCACAAGTGGTTAGCTGCTCTTGGTAGGGCTTACTGCTCACAGTAACCCTTTCTGAATTATGCTCACCATCTTTATACATATCCGATATATCTAGTGTGAGTGAATGTCTCTAAGAGGCTTTTATGTCCCAAGCTATTTTAGACAGCACACAGTAGTTCTACAAGGCAGTTGCTGTCAAATGTACATGTTTATCACAGCCTTCTGTACTCCGGGAAATCTGAACAAGAAGGAAGATACAAATGCCTAGGGTGAGAGATGGTGGTTAATAAGAAAGTGATTGTGTCATCTAATTTTCTACATAAAGTTTGTTTGTGTCTTTCGGCTTTTCCTGTTAGGGGTCGCCACAGTGGAACTCCGGTCCGCTAATGTATTTTTCAGTATTTCATTTTCAGTAAAGACTGTAATGCATTATCAATTTTATATACAAAGGAAACAACACACTTTTCCACTGTAACCTTTCAAAAATGCCTAAAGTCATTAGCATCACCCTTCACTAAGAAAAACCGTCAATATAGCAAAAATGCAATTAATATGCTTTTGAAAATACAAATCTTTATACACATTTTTAATTTCATTAATTATACTCCTGTTTGAACATATCCACACAGAAGTTATCATAACTTGGAACGAACTTGATGTCCCTATTTAGAAAGAAAAACAGGTTTCTTGATATAGTCCACCAAGTCTAGGAAATCACAAAGTTATGTAATCATCTGTAGACATAAATAATCCTATGCATGCGTAGAGGGTAACTTTGCTGTGGACCATTGCCCTTAGGTCTTTAAACATGATGTTATTTTTATGATATGACCATTTATTTTGTAATCATAATGTGTACCCCTGTTTTTCCCGTTTTCAATATATTATATTTACTGTCATTGTTAGTTCTACTTTGAGTGTGCATTTTTGGAGACCATTTTTATGAATTTTGCATTTTTTATGTTCTTACACTACACAGGCTGACATTATCAGCCCACCTTTTTACCCATAGCCCATTCCTTCTCTTATATTTAATAATAATAATAATAATAATAATAATAATAATAATAATAATAAAGATTTGTCCTAGTGGGAGAAAGCTCGAGCCAGTTAAGTATTTTTAGTGTTAAACAGCAAGCAAACCTGGCAACTTTGTTATAGCACTGTTCAAGTTTAGAACTAAGTGAGGCTTGTAGGTGGGTCATGATAGGGGCTCCTTATAGGAGAGACAGGATAAGAGGTAAGTGGTAGCTAGAGTCACCTTGGCAGAATTTGTAAAGAATTTCTTTATTCTATGTAGGGTGCCTAGTTTTTGATTGGTTTTGCTGATGTTTTTGTGGATATGTAAATCGAATTTAAAATTGGCAATGTTATTTTGTCCTATCTCACATTCTTTCTTGCTGGTTGGGTTCAGACCTGAGCATCGGTTCCATCTTGGCCTTTTACTAAAGCTTGAGAGCTTCCACTGGCTCGAGGATATACCCTATCCCATGATGCCTAGAGAAGGTAACCCAGATCTCGTTTGCCGCTAAACTAGATCGGGTGTTTCTCACTAGGCTTAGGCTAAGTGAAACTTTTTCTTCTGTTTTTTCAACATTAATATTGTTTTTTTGATTAAGCATAGTTAGTCAGTTATAGATATTGTGTATTTAGCCTCTAGTTGGTATTAATTGCTGTTTTATAATTTGTTGCGAGCTGTTGTGGTTGGATGTCACTGTCTCTGGGCCCAAAACCTCCCTCTCTCATCTCTAAAGTTTTGTGTTTATACTTCGAACCTGCTTAAGTTAGAAGGGTCATTATTTTCTAAATTTTTTCTCACACCTGTTTAAGTTAGAGGGCTCCCCCTTTTTCTAATCCCTTTCCCTGAGAGGTTCATTGTTTAAATTAGAGATGTCTCCTCTGGATAGAGGAGTTTGTTGTTTAAGTAAGAGGCCTCTCCTCTAGCCCTTTTTCTCCCCCCACTTTCTCTCACCTGTGTGTCAAATAACAAAAAAAAAAAAAAAGGTTTTGTTAACCTGTAGAGTGTTTTTTGCTATACAACTGTAGTTTATACCTGTAGAATAAATAGCATCATTCCCTTTCCTTGACAGTGTGGTGTTTGTTTTGTGCTGTCATTATGTCCAAGGAAGGCAAGGAAGCCAAACAGTCTGGTTTTAAAAAATGCGACTCTTGTACCCAAAAGATGTCACTTACTGACGGGCATACTAGTTGCGTTTACTGTCTAGGTGCAGTTCACTTGCAGGATTCCAGCTCCATTTGCCATGGGT
The DNA here is from genome assembly GCF_019279795.1 of Protopterus annectens. NCBI lineage: Eukaryota > Metazoa > Chordata > Ceratodontiformes > Protopteridae > Protopterus > Protopterus annectens. The sequence continues at coordinate 978,839,401 of NC_056739.1, read as the reverse complement.
TTAATTCAAGGGTGTTACAGGAATGTAGGAATAAGTTAACTGCTAGGGGTTTGCTTAAAGCTCCTTTTGATGAGGCTCTAGAAGGTACCTAAACTTCCACAAAAACTTCTCAGTTCCCCAGATCTGAAAAATCTTCAAAACAGGCTTTTTCTTCTTTGGCTCCTGTGTCTGAGCTGGCAAGAAAAGTAGCCACGGATACAGCTTCGGACCCGAAGGCTGTCTGGCTTGAGAAATCATATCCATCAGTTCCTCAGGGTTTATCGAAACTGAGTAGGAGTCATATATGGAGCCGGTCTCCAACTTTGGAGCCAATCTCCTCGGTTCCTCAATCACCTTTATTGCAATCTATAGCTGGTAGTGTTAAGTCCTCAGCCCCATCCTCCCAATCCTCCAAGAGCTTGTCGGATGACGACGTGGAGCGGGTGGTCAAAAGGTTACTTCGAATGCCGGCCCTAGCCAAATGAGTCCAGCCCATAAGGAAGTGGAATTGACACCTACTATTGCCCCTGCTTCTCTTCTTCCTCCGACCCGAGCGGTATCAGAGCGATCCAGTCAGACCTGGAGCCCGCTATTCTTACCGTGTGAGTTCTGTCTGTAAGCCAGTTGGCAACCCATCTTGTGACATAGGGGTTTATGTTCAGGCTGGTGAGTTTTTCTATAATAACCGAGTGAGGAATGGTGTTGAACGCCTTGGCGAGATCAAGGTAGGCTGTGTGAACCACCTTTCCCTCATCTATGGCCTTGGTAACTGTCTTGAAGAAGTCAACCAGGTTTAGTAGGCATGATCTGCCCTTAACAAAGCCGAACTGGGTCGGGTCAAGTGTTTGGAGGTTCCCAATGTCTTTGTTAATGAGTTCCATGATGATGCGCTCCATAGCCTTGCAGACCAGGCTAGTCAGGCTTATGGGGCGATAGTTACCAGGGTCAGTTGTGGCTCCTCCTTTGTGGAGCGGAATAACCATTGCTGTGCGCCATTCTATGGGCACATAGCCTGTGGAGAGGCTGAGGTTGAACAGCGTGTTTAGGTGGGGGGTTAGTTCGTTCTGTAGTTCGTGCAAGATGCAGCCTGGGACACCATCTGACCCCATTGATGCTGTGTTTTTGGCTTTTGAAAGGGCTGTTTTCACCTGTGCTTCTGTGATTTCTGGGACACTACACTTTTCCGGTATTGTTGTGGGCCCTTTTGAAGGTGAGAGGGAGGTGAAGTTTGCACTGAATCTATCTGCCAGTATGTTGGCAATATCAGTAGGTTCAGTATATTTTGTGCTATTTTGCACTATCTCAGAGCATATCTGTGAGTTGCCACTTAGATTCTTGACATAGCTAAAGAAGGCTTTGTGGTTATCTTTCGAATCCCTGGCTATTTTTCTTTTGAAGTTAGCCTTGGATGATTTTATGAGGGACCTTAGTTTCTTACTGATACTGACCAGGGATGTCTTTCCTTCTTGGGATTTGCTTTTTTTCTGAACTAGTTTCTTCCTTTTGTTGTATAGCCTGTTTATTGCAGGGGTCCACCAGACTGGTTTCCTTCTCTTAGGGGAGTGATTCTTGGTTTTGCTAGGGATGGCACGATCCATGCATCCTTGTAGGTGCTCATAGAGTGCAATTGTAAAGGATTCTGCATCTTGGGCAGTGTTATCCTTTAGCGTGTGGGCTGTGAAACTTACCACCTCTGCTTTAAGTAAGGTGAAGTTTGCTTTAGAAAAGTTTTTCACTGTGGTTTCCTTGATTGGGGGTGGTGGTGGGGTGTGGACATCCAGGGTGATTAGTTTATGGTCTGATCTAGCCAGTGACGGGTTGACCTCCGGTACTGAGCACCTGTCGCCCATGTTGGCGATGACTAGGTCCAATATGTTGTGGCCTCTGGTAGGGGAGTTTACCAGCTGATCCAGGGCATTTGAGTTGATAAATTCCAGGAAGCGCTGAGCCTGGAATTTTGTACTCAAGTAGTTTTTCCAGTTAATGGTAGGGTAATTGAAATCTCCCAAGATCAGGGTGTTCGGTAGGACCTTCATGTTTTCCAGTGTCTCCAGAAAGGCGGAGTGGTGGTCCTGGGTCATGGAGGGTGATCTGTAGCAGGCCACAATTTGCATTGCAGATTTACCTGATGTTAGTGGCACATGGATGATCTCAGAGGTATCACGCTGCGCCACTAACCTGGAGGTGTGGGTATCCTTGATGAATATGGATACACCCCCTCCTTTTGTGTTTTGGTCCGTGTTCTGTGGCCGAAATGTGTGGTATGAGTTGTAGCCCAGTAGTGCTGGAGTGCTCTCTGGAGCCTTGAACCAGGTTTCAGTTACTGCACAGATGTCGACATTCTCCATACTTAGGAGTGCTTCAAGCGCATGCATTTTGAGATTTAAACTCCTGGCGTTGAGTAGCATAATCCTCAGTTTTTTACTTGTGCTGTTTACTGAGGTGGGTTTGAATTTCGAGCCTTGCCTAAAAAAGGCACTATGGGGGCAGTAAAAGCCTTGGCCAGTATTCGAAAGCCAAGGGGTGACAGGTGTAAGCCATCTCTTGCGAAGCAATGCGGCTTGTCGAGCATGTCATCCCAGGCTGACAGACACTGGATCCCCTTTGAATGACACCAGAAGCTTAGCCAAGTGTTGAAATTGATCATTTTTTCTTTATACTGAGGTATCATTCTTGGTGAGGGCAGGATGCTACTCAGGGTCAGGGTCATACCCACCTGGGCTACATGATCAGAGAGCTCTTCCATGTCTCTTTTCATGTAGTCCAGGGAGGTACGGCTCAGGTCATTCACACCAACATGAACAATGACAGAGTCATATTTGTACTTATTCTGGAGTGATCTGAGTGCTTGTGTTATGTGGCAGATTCTGGCTCCTGACAGGCAGCTAACAGTAACCTTCTCCTTGTCCAGCCTAGTGAGTGGGGCGTCAGTGTGCCTGACTATTGAGTCACCTATTACTAGTGTATTAGGTATGTTATTTTGCCTTAAGGGCTGTGATTGTGCGGCACATTGATTTTGTGTTTTATGTGTTGTCTGGTTTGTGACGGGAGGTGCAAGTTTTGTGGGTGTCTGCTTTGGAGCTCTCTGATGGTTTTGCAGGTTTTTATTTAGAGCCTCCGAGTATGATTTTGTGTATTTATGTGTATTTTTTGTCAGTGCTGGTTTAGTAGGTCTATGTGAGGCTGGAGGTGTGGTGCAAGTGTTAACCTTCTCCTCATGACTGTCTGTTCCAGTCTTGGGTGGAGATACCTTAGCCTCCAGTTTGGCTGTATAATTGCATCTCTCACATATGTTAGTGTTTTGTGGTAGGAGGAGAGGGCTGTCTGTGTACATGAGGCAGTTATAACACTGCTTCAGGATACCCAGATTCACCAGCTGGACTGGAGAGTACACCTGAAGTTGCCCTTTGGTGATGCCTGAATAGTAGGGTGAGCTGCTTAGTCACTTGGTTGGTGAGGGGAGGATAAAGGGCCTTGCCCTGCTGGGCAGTCAAGTGTCGGGGTATATTAGTGCTTGCTATTAGGTCTGAGCAAGTGCTGGACTGTAGGATGCTTTTTGAGTGCTTAGGTTGAGAGTTAGACTAGTTTCAAGTGAAAAACTGAAGAGGAAACAATTCATGTGCAACTAACATGGGGAAAACTGCCTTCCAAGTCATAGCCTGCTATAGATCACCCTGTCTGTCTCAGGACCCACAAGCGGCCTTCCTGATACACTAGAGAATATGAAGATCCCACCAAACACCATAATATTGGGGGACTTCAACTACCCAAACATCGACTGGGTAAACTACTCAAGTCCAAACTCATTTGCCCAATGGTTTCTAGAATTCATCAACTCAAACGCAATGGAACAACTAGTCACTGTTCCTACAAGAGGGGAAAATACATTAGACCTAGTCATTACAAACATAAGGGATCAATGTTCCACACCGGAAGTAAATCCCTCGTTGGTGAGATCGGACCACAAACTGATCACAATGGACATCCACATCCCAACCCCACCCCCAGCCAAGGAAACCACAGTGAAAAACCTCTCAAAAACAAACTGCACTCTCCTCAAAACAGAAGTAGGAAGCTTCAAAGCCCCTGAGAAATTGGAAAATGTTACCCAAACCGCAGAATCCTATACGAACGCACTCTATATGCACCTACAGGAATGCATGGATCGTGCCATCCCAAGTAAAACCAAGGCTCACTCGTCTAAAAATAGGAGACCAGTCTGGTGGACCCCAGCCATAAACAAGCTATACAACAAAAGGAGGAGACTACTACATGACAGGGCCAAAACCCTAAAAGGGAAGGCATCCCTGATCAGTACTAGCAAGAAACTTTGCTCCACCATAAAAGCCTCAAAGGCAAACTTCGAAAGAAAAATTGCCAAAGACTCCAAAGATAATCACAAGGCATTCTTCAGTTACATCAGGAACCTGGGAGGAAACACCCAGATCTGCTCAGAGCTAGTACAAAACGGCACAAAATACATGGAACCGACTGACATTGCCAACATTCTGGCTGACAGGTTCAGTGCAAACTTTACCCTCCCTTCCCCCCAAAAGGGCCTGTGTCTATCCCGGATGAATGTAGTCCCCCAGATATCTCAGACACACAGGTAAAAGCAGCCCTCTCCAAAGCTAAAAACACAGCATCTATGGGACCGGATGGAATTCTGGGCTGCATTTTGCACAAGTTCCAGAAAGAACTAAACCCCCACTTAAATTCACTATTCCAACTCAGCCTTAAAACAGGTTATGTACCCAAGGAATGGCGTACAGCAACAGTGATCCCCCTCCACAAGGGTGGCCCCACAACGGATCCTGGGAACTATCGCCCAATAAGTCTGACTAGCCTAATTTGCAAGGCTATGAAGTGGATCATTATGGATCTCATAAACAAAGACATAAGGAACCTCCAGACACTGGACCCTACCCAGTTCGGTTTTGTTAAAGGCAGATCCTACCTCCTAAACCTGGTTGACTTTTTTGAAACAGTCACCAAAGCCATAGATGAGGGAAAGGCAGTTCACACGGCCTATCTGGATCTCGCTTAGGTTTTCGACACAATACCTCACTTTGGAATCATAAACAAACTAATCAGCTTAAACATCAACCCATATGTCACAAGATGGGTTTCAAACTGGCTTATGGATAGAATGCATGTGGTCAGGGTTGGAAGTGCCATGTCCGACTCTAAACCTGTTACAAGTGGTGTCCCACAGGGCTCAGTCCTGGGGCCCCTCTTGTTCGGTATATACTTCTCTGAAGTACAGGCCAGCACAAAAGGACTGTGGCTTACCAAGTTCGCTGATGATTGCAAACTGGGAGCCATAATAGACTCCCCGGCCGACACAAGCATCCTCCAAAAGGGTCTTACGGAGATAGATGCCTGGTGTCAAAGCCATGGCCTCAAACTTAATGCCAAAAAATGCATAGTCATCCCCTTTGGGAAAAACAAGGTGCCCACTAATTACCACATAGGAGGAAACCCACTAAGTACAGAAGAAGTAATTAGGGATCTGGGGACCCAGATTGATAGTAACCTCTCCTTTGACAATCACATTGCCAAAATAGTCAGAAAATCCTTCTATATTGCCCATCTTATAACTAAAGGGTTCTCGTCTAGATCTAGAGAGGTCATTGTACCCCTATACTCATCAGACCCATAATTGAGTACAATGTCCCATTTTGGATGTACCTTACCCGGCACCTGCAGCAGCTGGAGAGACCCCAAAAGTTCCTTACCAAAAGGATCATGGGCCTCAAACAGTTGCCCTGTGCAACTAGGCTAAAGAAACTACAGCTACTCAGTTGCTTACCACCTTCTCAGAGGCGACCTCTACCTGACTTACAAGGCCATGTCCAACCCAGAATTAATGGACATGCTCCACCTTAAAAAAAACAAATCCATTAGAGCCACACACTCCTCGGACTTAAACCTCAGCACAGCAATAAATAGGACATGCTGGAGGGATAGATTCATATCCCAAAGGCTTCCCACACTCTGGAATAAAATCCCAATTCACGTAAGACAAAGCCCCTCGCTGGCCCTCTTCAAGAGAAACCTTGATGAGTGGATGGGAAACCGTAAGTTTGCACCTGGGATCACTCCAGTGGCGCTACTGGACAGAGGCTCTAGAAGTTAAATTATAAGGGTGGAGAAAGCCAAACAGATTTCGGATAGGCTTATAAATGCCCTAGGGCAGATAGCCTAGTATAAACCCATGAACCTATGAACTTAAGGAGACTTAGTGGAGCCGGGAATAATTTAACCCTAGCTAACCGGTGCTTCCCGGCGCACAAAACCATACAATGCGTTTTTTAAACTACTAACTTATGGGCTGGAACCACTCCTCCAGGGACAGATGGCTGCTCAAAGTTCCCCTCTCTCACAGGTGAACAGAGAAACTTCCCTCTATCCAAGTAAGGTATGGGCAACTCAGAAACTTGTAACACAGCCCTGAATTCAGCACTAGCCTGAAAACTGGACTATACTAGCTTAGAAAGGCGGGAAACAAGAAATTTATTTATTTATTTTTTAAAAGATAAGGCAAAAACAGTAAAAAGTACACTTAAAACAGCTTTAAATGACTACAAGTGATCAGAAAAGGCTATTGCACTTTAGTGTGTAGCCTACAACAGTTAAACAATTTATTTAAACAAAAACAACTTTTTAAAAGTGCAGGCAGTCAAATAAGTACAATATGTGAAAAAAACAAGCTTTTAAATCACAATAAGTGCTGGAAAATCAGCATTTAGGCGGAAAACAGTTAAGTACAGTAAGAAAATACAGAAAAATGGATACTCAATCACTCCAAAGTCTCTCTTTTAAGCTAGAAGGCTTATATCAGTTTAAGGCTTTCTAGTGCTTTCCAGTAGGTTAGTTACAGAAAAGATGGGAAACAAGCGCAGATGTGATCTTTTAAACCAAAAAGTTGAAAGAGATGGACAACTTCCCGAATAGTCAATAAACTACAATTCCCAGGCCAAGAACCACTCCTCTTGTGATAGACAGGCTATCTAGTACTTAACACTCCCACTGATAAGCTAGAAGGCTGCACTCCAACACAAAGGCTTGGGGGGGGGCTCAGAAGCTTACAAACAGTCCTGGATACAGCAAATCTGCACCTGGACTAGACTAGTTACGAGAAAGGTGGGGATCAAGCACAAACACAGGCTTTAAAACCAGAAAGTTGAGAGAGATGGAAAAAAACCCTGCCCAAATGGCCAAAAACTACAATTTCTGGGCCAGAACCACTCCTCTTGTGGTAGATAGGCTACCTAGTGATTACCACTCCCACTGATAAGCTAGAAAGCTTCCCTCCAACACAGAAAGGCTTGCGGGGCTCAGAAGCTTACCAACAGTCCTGGATACAGCAACTCTGTATTTGGATTAGGCTAGTAACAGGAAAGGTGGGAAACAAGTGCAAGTGCGGCTTTTAAACCAGAAAGTTGAAAGAGATGGGAAAAACTGCCCAAAACATAACATGAAGAAGTTATGTACTCACCATAATATTCCATGTTTGTTGTCCATAATCTCGCCTTCTTTCTTGCGTCCCACCCTCCTTCCCTCGACCTTCACTCCTGGAGGATTGAGAGGAATTTTTGGATTGGTTACAAATGTACTCTTGCCTCATAATACTTAGGCTAAGGATGATTAATGCTATGTTTGGGATGTTAGCCCTATTTTTGTTAGTGGTTTTCAAACAAGATCTGGGTTACCTTCTCTAGGCATCATGGGTTAGGGTATAGCCTCGAGCCAGTGGAAGCTCTCGAGCTTTAGTAAAAGGCCGAGTTGGAACCGATGCTTGGTTCCGAACCCAACCAGCAAAAAAGAAGGCAAGATTATGGACAACAAACATGGAACGGTAATGTGAGTACATAGCTTCTTTTTTTTTTTTTTTTTTTGTCATACCAAGTAGTTTTGTATGTGGGGTAACTTCAAGTCATGGTATTATTTAAGGAAGAAATGCTAAAATTGTTTTTTTATGGAAATGGGATTTTAGAAAAATGAGAAGTAATTTAATTTTTTGGGGATTCAGTAGCAGGTGATTATCCTGTAGCTAACTTTCAACTGAGTTAAAGGCTTCTTGAGTAATTTTCTGAAGATGTATTAGATTTACGGAAATGCACATTAGGGTAGATTCATCAGCATATTGTATGAGGGTTGATGGAAATACACATTAGGGTAGTTTCATCAGCATATTGTATGAGGGATACTTGTTGAGAAGATTTATGTAAATTGTTAGAGAATACATGGAAAAATAGAGGGCCGAGAATTGACCCCTGTGACACATTAGCATTAACAGGAAAGAAGGGATAAAAATGGAATAGAGGAATAGGAAATTCATCCCTGGTTTGGTACCTATGTCTCTAATGGACACAGGCAGCCTGTATGTGGTTCATCTCCCAGGCCCCAGCATGCAAAATGTTTTATCCCAAAAACCCCTGCTTACATTTATCAAGGGTACCAGAACTTGTCAGTGATTTGGGATGCATGGCTAGGCTTAAAAAGGCCCTTGTAGCCATTAGCCTAGTAAACACCTATGAACCTAATTGGAGAGTCATTTAACAGACTGGTATTGATTGATTAAATAGTTGTTAAACCATAGTAGTGTGGTTTGTAATAGCTCAAGGAAAGACAGTTTGTGCAGGAGATTTTTGTGAGAGACAAGATCAAAAGCTTTAGAGAGATCAAGGAATACAGAGGAAACAAGTTTTCCTTTCTCTGTGGCTTTGTTAATAGTAAATGTGAAAGTTAATAAATCCATGGCAGTGTTATGGACTAGTCTAAAAGCTGTGTGGGAGTCAGGAGCTTTTCTTGAAGGATATGTTGAAGTTGCCTGTGAATTCACTTTTCCAGATTTTTTTGACAAAGGGGATAATATGTCAATAGGTCTGAAATTGGTTATATCAGATGAAGTTCCTCCTTTATGAAGGAAGATGATGAAGAATTTTTTCCATAGAGGAGGAATGTATGATTTGATTTGTTAATTAAAAGAGACACAGGATAGGTTGCGGAACTAGCAGCTAGTTTGAGGTATTCTGCTGGGAGATTCTCTGTCTCTCTCCTGTCCTCCTTCAGTAGAGAGAGAGAGGGAAAGGGTTCTCCAGAAATGGAGGGAGAAAGAAAGGTTTATATAACAGTACAAGAGTTCACTTTGAATTATCTGGAATTTGTACATTTGGAAGCTAAGGAGTAAGAAAGAAGGCAGACTGAGTAACAGAGCATGTACTATATAGGAATAACGTTACTGTAGATGAGGAAAGTTATGGCAAAGTTGGAATATCTCATGAGTTATATAACCATGCCCTGATTTTTTTCTAGTTAGACTTTAAAACGTAATGTTTATCTTTAGTTCACTGTTGCAATAGCCTAAGCTATATGCAATGTCCTGCCAAGCTTCGAACCAGTCAGCCAACATCCAAAGCCCTAGGGAACCTTACACACACACACACACACACACACACACACACACACACACACACACACACACACACACACATACACACTTGCCACTGAGCTTGAGGAGAACACTTTAAAATCAGTGGCTAGGCTACCAAAACTTCAGCACTTTCTTGCCATCAAAGTGCATTCCAGATCTGACATGTTTTGGTTGTGATTCCCTCTGAGAAATGCCATTCAAATAAGTGAATTTTTGTGAGAAAAGGTTTAACTTTTTGGTCAAAACTTATGACTAGGAGCTAGGACTTGTGCTTTTGGGAGATGTCATTAAAAGTATTTATCTCCAAAACGTATTTTTCTGTCAGGTTGTTTTAGCAACTATTCTAAGCTCTGCTACCCACTTATCAGACACCTTCTGCGGTTGATGAACAGTTCTGAGTCTCTATGGAGACTCTCTTATTTATCATATTTTGTGAGAAAAGCATTACCTTTCTGTCAAAAAATGTAATGGAGTGAGGCAAGTGTATTTCTTGGTTGTCACTAAAAATTTACTTCAGATCGTAACTTCTTTGTCAGGAGGTAAGACCAACTCTTCAAGGATACACTAGCCATTTTTCAGATACCTTTCTTAGTAGACAGATGGTCCTAGATCCCTGTCAAGATTCCCATATAATTTATCATTGTTTGTTAGGAAAAATGTTACTTTTCTGCCAAAAAAGTGGGGCCAGTGTGTTTGGTGGCTGCTATTGAATTATTTTACCTCAGAACTTAATTTTTCAGTCATGAAGTAAGACTGACTTTTGAAAGGACTGCTAAACCATATGTCAGACACCTTTTACAGCAAGGACATGTACTTGCTTTCTACTAACTTAATTATTCCCTCCCTGAGCTTCGAGAAGAGAAAAGTTATTGGAGGGCTTTGGTTTTGACTGTGGCTTCCCCTTCCCCCTCAGCGATTGATAGATGATTCTGCTGTGGCTATCTGTTGTTTCCCAGACTGCTCATCACTTTCTCTTGATCCATTTGGTGCTGCTTCTTGGCAATTTGCTTTGCATTTGGAGGCAGGCATGTTCTCTGCCTCTTTTCAGCTGCCCTTATTGGGTAAGGGAGGACCACTATTGCTAGCACTGGGGAAGGGACTGGGTGATGCTCCGTCACTAAGCTGCTGTGAGGAGCTTCATTTCTGGGAAAGGGACCAGGGCTTTGTGTTTAGTCTTTCCATCATTAAAAATAAAAAGTTTTCCTCTCTCTATTGAGATTTGGATCCCCAGTGTGAAGGACAGGGTTTAGGCTTGGACTGTTTCTCAGATTCCCACTCCACATTATGCAGAATGTGACTCAAGAAAGTCATTCTCCCTTTTCAGAAGAGTTGTATTTTTTTGATACTGTTACTGGAACAAAGGATTTGTTTCAGTTGGAATAAAAGAAATACCAGAATTCCAGCAAAGATATTGGGATTTATTACAGGTGAATCTTCCTCAACCTGCATTTGTTCCTTCTCTGTTACCACACTTGGAGGCCGCTTTCTATGTAGTCAGAATTTGCTGGACAGGTAGCCACCTGTCCCAGAAAGTCTGATAAATTGTATTACATGCCCAAGTTCCACAAATTCCTTTTTTTCTAATCCCAGGTCACATCTTATTCCTTCTGACAAGCTGTGAAAAGTCTTGACAGATTGGAAGAAAGTTTACACTTATTCCACTTTAGCTTTCTGAATAGTAAATTGTCAGGCTCACATGTCTAAGTTCCTGTTGTCTTCATTCAATGTTGTGTTGTGTCTTTCGGTTAGGGGTCACAACAGCGGAACTCCGGTCCGCTAATGATTGGCAGTTGATTTTTACGTGCTGAGTTGTCGGCCCTAACGCACAACCTTCAACGAAGGTACGCCCATTCACGCATGTCTCCACAGTAGACGCTCTAGCTGAGAATCGAACGGGACAACATCTTGCTGTGAGGCGACAACGCTATAAGAAAATAAATTGCTGACCTCCCTTCTTCAGAGACTGATGACTCTCTGAATTCATTAGCATCCTCTGTCTTAAGTAACCACACTTTCTCTAAAATACCATCATAACACTGTTGATGATGTTTCTAGAGCATCTGTCACAGAGTCAGAAAGACGATTTTCCTATCTACTTTCTCACAATTTACTAGAGGTTGTCAGAAATGAAATCCTGAATACTCCCCTGGATAAAAAACTGCAACGGTCTTTAAAAGGTCTGAAAAAAAAAAAGAAGAAAGTTAATTCATGGGGGTTCGCCTGATTTTTCCACTCTCCTTGTCAAAATATAATAGAAATTTTTCTTCCAGTTGACATTTCTTCTTTAGGAAACAGAATAAGTATTCCCAGCAAGGCACAGGAAACAAAATTTCAAAAAGCAATGGCAGGGAGGTCGAAAAATGAAAGGAGGACATCATACATCATGCATATGCTCCCCACTTCAGGCGTAGGGAATAAAAGTGACATGCAGATGTACATACCTCAGAACTTCTTTGCCATCAGTCAAAACACCATCACTGGTCATTGGTCTGAATGCTCTTTCTGTGCTTGCTCGTAACCAGGATCCACTTTCTGTGGAGGTCTCTCCGGGTCTCCCTTATATGTGTGAATTGCTCCTTGGTGGGTTAGCATACTCTTCTGTTAAAGCTCATCTTTCAGCTATTTCTGCTAGTCTAATATTAACTCCTCATCTGGCCTCTAGATTTGAGGTCAAGCAATTTCTTAAAGGCATCCATCTTATCAGGCCTCCCAGAAAGCCTGTTCTACCTTCCTGGGACCTTAACTTTGTTCTTGAAACATTGACTCAGACTCCTTTTGAGCCTGCAGCTTTAGCTTCCCTACAGCATAGTACATGGAAGACTGTTCTTCTTTTGGCCCTTACTTCAGCTAAGAGGGTGTTTGAACTCCAGGCTCGTATGGGTGTTCTTTCTTTTTTAGTTTTTTCTTGGGGACTAATCCTTTTTTTATGCCTAAGGTGGTTAATGAATTGTCTTTTAATCAGTTCATTAATTTGCCCTCCTTTTTTCCTTCTCTGCAGTCTGGTAGTGAGAAGGTTTTTCACAACTTGGATGTGCATAGGTAACTCAGATATTATTTAGATAAGACTAAAGCCATTCATGAGTCTAAGCAGCTTTTTATTTCCTTTCATCTCAGATCTCTAGGTTTGTCTATTTCTATGCAAAGTTTTTCTTCATGGATCCCTAAAGCAATTTCTTTTTGTTACTCATTTCATGGGAAAAGCCTTTCTGCCTCCGTAAAGGCTCATTCTAACAGGGATGTGGCATTTTCTGGTACGTTTTTAAAGTATTGGACACCACTTCTATCCATGAGGCTGCTACTTGGACCTCTGTCCATACCTTTACTAAGCATTACAAGTTGGATGTTGCTTCCAGAGCAAGAGCTGGCTTTGCCAGAGCTAACCTGCATGGGTTTCCTGAGGGCTCTTCTGGGCCTTCCTCCTCCCAAGTTTCCTGTTGACCTTTTGTACTCTCCCTTTGGTAAAGAATACTGCAACAGTGTTGTGGAAGGGCATAGTTGTTGTTTGTCTTTTTGTCTTTTCCCTGATAGGGGTCGCCACAGCGGAACTCCTGCCTGCTAATGATTGGCAGTAGATGTTTTTATGGTGCAGAGTTTCCAGCCCGACGCCCAGCCTTCAACGAAGGCACGCCCATTTACAAATGCCTTTCGAATGCCACTTGACCATGGGGAGGACATGCAGACTCCACACAGAAGACACTCCAGTAAATGTTAAAATAACAGTAGATATCCTCCTCTTCATTGTTGCAGTATTCACTCCATCTCTCCTTCCCATTCTACTCTATTCTTCTCCTTTTTCGCCCTTCTGGATGCACATGTTCCTCTTACTTCCTAGGACTGTTGTTCCTCCTGGGGCTATTCAGGTTTGAGGTATGTACGTCCATATATCACCTTTATGCCCTGTGCCTTGAATGGGGAGGATACGCATGACATGATGTCTACAAAATCTTAAGGCTTGGGTATACTGTCCAGACATTGGTCTACCCTTGGCAGGGAATCCCTTTAGTAAAGAATACTGTAACAGTGAACAGAAGGACATCTACTGTTATGGTCAGATTTTACACAACTGTACTTTCTCCATTCTTTTAAAAATGGCTAAAGGCAATTACCGCAGGCCTCTTCACCGAATAGCCTTTGTCACACAAGATAGGGGCTGTTTGATATACTCCAACCTTCAATTTCTTTAGTTGACAGAATTTTAGTACCTTTCAGGCACCTTATTTCGGAGGAAGTGCAACAGGTATTGAAGGAGGCAAAAGAAACCTGCTACTGAAATCGTAAAAATATTTTCTAGTAGATGCCATGACAAAAAACATAAAACTTTCAAGGCCCTTTGGCTCTGCAGTATTTGTGTGAGTGATTATTCTCTGGCCTTTCTTACTCTTTAATCAAGATTCATCTTTAGGCCATCTCTACCTGACTGCCCTTGTATTCCACTCCCCTCCCTTTTTTTTACCCTGCCTCAAGTGAAACAGTTTTTGAAAGTTTTTTTTTTTTTTTTCATATCCATCCACCGAGAAGGTCGGTGGCTTCTTCTGCTTCTTGTGATCTTATTTTTGTACTGGAAAAACATAATACTTTTTCCTTTTGAACCTACTCATGAGGCTATTTGCAGTTCTCACTTGTAAAATAGTCTTACTAATAGCCCTAACTTCTGCAATATGAGTATTTGATTTACAAGCTGTTATGTTAAATCATCCTTTTACTTAAGTTTTTTCAGAGTTTACATTGAACCAGGCAGTTCATCTCCTTTTCTTCCCAGAAACAAAAAAAGGAGGAATAATTTTTACACTCTGTATGTTAACAGGTAAATCAGATATTACATTGACAGAAAAAATAAAAAAAAAACTTCAAGACTTTCAGCTGCTTATTTCTTTTGAAGGTAATTAAAACAGGACAACCAGTGTCAAAATAGTTTCTAAATAGATGATGTTATGTTGTCCTGTCTCACCTTTATTCTTACTGGTGGGGTACAGAGCCGATCCTTGGCTCTGACTTGACTAAATACACTAGCTCGAAGTCTTTCACTTGGCTCATGGCTGAATAGGTATCCCATCATGTAGTGGTGTAATTCCCCAGATCTTGTTTATCGCTTTACGAGTTTGGATGATCTCTCCTTGGCCGTGGCTAAGTTTCTTTAAAGCTTTATATTTTTTTGTATTTATCTATAATATACATAGTCTAGCATGAGTAATTTCGATAGTTTTTGTTCTGTAGTTTGCATGTACAATTTAATCTTGCTACTATGTTTGTTGCTTGCTGGCCGTCGTTTAGTCGCAAGACCATTTCTCTCTTTTTCCTGTAAACTTTTTTCTGTAGAATAGTTGGTTGGAGTGTATATTCCCTTGTCTCTGTATATTAGCTGTTTTTAGTTAGAGAGCTAAGTGCTCGCTTAACTTAGAGGGTTTGACCTGTGTGTCCCTTGTTGTAGCTCTCCTAGGTCCATTTAAGTTAGAGGGCCTAGTGCCTGTTTAACTTAGAGGACAGAGCTGTTCATTTTGTTCCTTTTTTCTTCAATAGATGTGCTGTTATTATAGTCTGTAACTAGAATATTTAAATATTGCGTGTGTTAGTCTTTTCTATAGACTGTAGTTAGTGTTTACTTCTTTTTTAGTATTAGTAGTTGTATTTCCTTCTTATAATGTCTAAGGAAAGTAGAGAGAACGAACCTAAGCCATCAGGCTTTAAAAAGTGTCAGAAATGTTCACAAAAAATGTCAAGTACTGATGGGCAATATTTGTGTTTATTATTTGTGGGCCATTCACCTCCAAGAGACATGTATATTACGTCATTCTTTCAGCTCCCGTGTCTTACAGGAAAGAAAGAACAAGCTAATTCTCAAAGGACTCCTGAACCTGCTTCTGATGAAGCTTTACAGAGCACATCTTCTTCAAATAAGTCCCCTAAAGGTGACAAGCCTACAAAAAGGCCATCTTCCTCTTCCTCTTCTTTGGCTCATTTGGAGCTACCTCAAAAATTGGCCAAAACTTCAGAAACATCAATCTCCTCTACTCCATAACCCTCAGAACCGAGAGAGATATTTGATTTGGATAAATTAAGTCGTTTGGCTACATGGCCTTCGGAGCCAAAAGAGACTACTTTTCGGAGCTAGTCCACTGAACTAGTACCGGTCTCCCCTACCTTGAGATCTCCCATATTGGAGAGATCTCACTTACCAACCCTCTCCTCCAGGTTCTCTAGGAGCTTGTCAGACGATGACGTGGACAGAGCAGTGCGCAGACTTTTGAAGTTGCCAGCGCTGGCAAGATTGTTTTTGGCTCCAACCCAACTGGTTTTGGAGCCATCCAAGACTATTACATCCACTATTCCTCCTCCGAGCCAAGCTGGATCTTCGGAGCCAGAATGCCAGATACCACTTGCTATAGACTCTTCAGTTCCGAGACCCCTCCAGGAGGTTTCGGAACCGATCCCTGCTCCAACACTTTCGGTGCTGTCTGGAGGGTCTAGGAGCAGAAGCTCTCCATTCTTCAGTTCCGAGTTTACCTCTCGGAGCTTTGGCTCAGCTGAGCTCGGCTCCTATATCAGCCTCGGAGCTGGTTTCTGTGGAGCTGGGGATTCCCTTTGTTTCCTCAGAACCAGAAGTGTCCTTGGAGCCAGGTGGATCTGCCTTCGAGCTGACAAGGAGTGTGCTGTGTCCCCACCTACAGCTGTACACAAGGATACTGGTATTCTTCCCCCCAAGGCACTGGCTTCTGTCTCAGCACCACCCCATCTACAGTACAGCAGAGATTCAGAGCCTCAGGGAGCCCCATTGGGCGAGCCCAACTCTTCCGAGACCTCCCCAGAATATCCTTCTGAGGAGGCTCCTCGAAAGTGAACATGCAAGAGGAAACATATAGACTCCCCTGATGAGTCCATCACCTCTGACACGGACCTTGAGGAGTCAGAAGGGTCCCCAAGGTCGTCCTCTGAAGATATTTCCTTTGCAGATATCTTAGAAATCCTGAAACAGAGAGGCGGCTGGAAAACCATCAACCCTACTGATGAGTAGTCAGTGTACCTGAAGGCTTTTGGATCTCAACCTTCAACCTCCTAGTTGTCTTTGCCTTTTGACGAGCTATTGGACTTGGTTAGTTGAAAGGCGTGGGAGTCACCAGACACTATGGAACCAGTCCCTCAGAAGCCAAATAAGTTATCAGCCCCATTTGAAAAAGATTTTCCTCACAAAAGGCATTCCTGCAGATGCTATGGTGGTGGCAGCAGCCACCAAGAAGGAACTTTTTGAAACATCCTTGTCTGTTCATCCACCGAAGGACTCTCAAAAGATGAACAGATATGGGAAGCATATTTTTTCATCAGCGACTTTTACCCTCAGATTGCTGAACTACCTTACGCACTTTATGAGACTACAAAGGGATCTCCTGAAGGAGTTAGGAGATACTTTCCAAGGTTCATTAGCTGTGGGGGTTTCAGAAAAGGTAACATCTCAGCTATCTACCTTAAATTCCATCGTTAACTCCTTCATGAGACTGATATCCTATGCAGCGGATGGAGCAAGCAGAGCAGCTGTTTCAGGAGTTTCACTGAGGAGACACTTCTGGATGCACTTGTGTAACTTTGCGGAGCCTTTCAAGTCTACCTTTGTCAATGCCTCTTTTGATGGTTCCTCACTCTTTGGATCCAAAGTCAAGGACACACTCACCAGATGTGAGCAGGAAGGGAAAACTCTCTCTGCCATTGGAGTACATTTTTTCTGTACCTTCAAGACCTTACCCTAAAGGTCAGAAGAGTAGGAAAATGTGGTTCAAAAGATCTCAGGGAGTTTTTCAGGATGCACAAGGTGAACCCTTCTCCAGGGGCAGAGGGGGAGGGAATAATGGTAGACAGTGTCCTCGAGGCAGAGGGGGTCCACAAAACCAGGGTGACCATGATTCCTTTCGTGGTCATCCCTACCAGCGGTCCTGAAAGGAGGCCTGTCTGCTCTACTCTGGAGGCAGTCGGGGGTGGTTAACTTTGTACCCAGAAGCCTGGTGAGATATCACAAGAGACAAGTGGGTACAAAGTATAATATCCAGAGGTTATGCATTCCCTTTTGCCATCCTGTCCCACAGATCAGAACAATTCCAGATGTTCCACCCAGTCAAAGGGAGCAAGCAACTATAGAAATTCAAAAGTTGCTAAACAAAAGAGTCATCCAGAAAGTCCCTGCAGACCAAATAGGATTCGGATCTTACTCAAAATTGTTTTTAGTGCCAAAATGAACAGGGGACTGGAGACCCATATTGGATCTCAGCAAACTAAACAAATCCATGAAGAAGTCCAAGTTCGAATGGTGACACAGCAGTCAATTCTTCCCTTTTTAGGGAACGACAATTGGATGTACTCAATAGACCTCCAAGATGCATACTACCACATAAAAATGGACAGAGCATCAAGGAGTCATTTACGCTTCTGGCTGGGAGCCAGTCATTATCAGTTTCGAGCTCTGCCCTTTGGTCTCACTACAGCCCCCAGAGTGCTCACCAAATGCATGGCAGTAGTCATGGCTCACTTGAGATGTCTAGGATTCCTAATGTTTCTGTATCTAGACGACTGGCAGCTCCTAACTGCCACCACCAAGCATCTACTTCAACAGACAAGAGACTCCACACTACAAACCTGTTCTCGGTTAGGCATAACAATGAATTTACAAAAATCTGCCTTGTTGCCTGTCAACATATTACATTCATAGACACAGATCTCGACACCGTTTCCATGATGGCACATCTACCTCCCGACAGAGTTTCTGTTCTCAGACAGCAAATAGCCGACCTTCTACCCTGAAACAAGGTGAAAGCAAAAACAATTTTGAAAGTACTAGGAACCATGAAACCTGGGAAACATTGATCCTTTTTCTGCCCCAATTAGTTCAATTTTAGAATTACTTGCAGAACTTTTCCAGCAAGGTTCTGCAGCAGCTACAATTAGAGTTTAACTAGCTGCAATTTCTAATTTTCACATTGGTGAATATACTCCTAACCTGATGTCACACAAATTGTGTAAAGCATTTTTAAAAGGCACTTGCTTATTGAGAAATCATATAAAAGAACCTCTTCCACCATTGGATCCAAATTTTGTCCTGACGCACCTAACCTTACCTCCCTTTGAACCCTCATCATCATGTGATCTCAAATTTCTCTCTTGGAAAACTATCTTCCTAATAGCCATTACATCTGTAAGAAGATTCTCGGAGTTGCAAGCTCTATTAATCAAGCCACTATACTTGATTTTTCATAAGAATAGAGTATCTTTATGAACTAATCCATCCTTTGTGCCAAAAGATTGCTCCCAAACCAATCTGAACCTCCCAGTGTTTTTTCCTAATCATAGCAACAAGGCAGAATACAAACTTCACCAACTGGATGTGCATAGGCAACTTAGGTTTTATCTGCATAGAACTAAAGATTTCAGGAAAACGGATCAATTGTTCATCTCCTTCTCAGAAGCTAAGAAGGGTATGCCACTTTCAAAAGTTACGCTTTCTAATTGGCTCTCAAATTGCATTACCTTTATATGCACCTCAAGTAACAGGAATTTACCATTCAAAGTTAGAGGCCACTTGACTGGAGCCTTAGCAACATTCTCTGCTTACCTAGACAGATTATCAATGGACAGTATTTGTGCCACTGCTACGTAGGAAAGACCCCATACTTTTATTACTCATTCCAAAGTTGATTTGGCCTCCAGGGACAGGGGCTCATTTGGTTCCACTGTGCTCAAAGGTATACTCCCATAAGCCACCCAGGAAAATGGTGCTAGGGACGCTGTCCCAGCCAGTAAGAATGAAGGTGAAATAGGACACTATAACATAAAGAAGTTATGTACTCACCATAACTTTCCATGTTTGACCATCTCACCCTTCATTCTTACGACCCTCCCACCTTCCCCCAGCCAAAGGCTCCTAGAGGGCCTAGATGTGAGATCTTTCTTCTTTAGTGAAGGAGCTTCTCTGAATTTCCTTGTTATTTCTATACCTGATGTTGCAGGACAAATGTAGACATATTGTCATGATTAGCAGCAAACAAGATCTGGGGAATTACACCACTGCATGATGGGATGCCTATTCAGCCTATTCAGCCACGAGCCAAGTGCAAGTGCTCGCTGTGGAACAGGTAAGTGGGAAAACGGGGATGGAAGGGTGCTGCCAGGTTTAGAGATGGGGAGTGTAGTTCAGATGTTAGGGATGGGGGTGTGAATTTTAGATTTATGGAGTAAATGGGACTTTAGGGTTAGGGAGGGGGTGGGGATTTTAGATTTACGAGGAAACTGTGGATGGGAGAGAGAAGGAGATTTTTGGTTTAGGCGTGGAACTGCATTTTAGTTTTAGGAAGGGGGAAGGGGATTTTAGTTTAGAGAGTGATAAGGACTTTGGGGTTAGGGAGGAGGTCATGTTATGTTCAGGGAGGGATGAGAGACATTAGGGTTAGGCAATGGGTGGGAGGTTTTAGGGTTCTGATAGGGATAGTTAGTGTTATAGGGAACGAGTTACTGGGAGTTAGAGCACTTGCTTAAATGAGAGGATGGCAGCAAGCATGTGTGTGTCTCAAGGAAATGTGTCTTGATTTTTGAGCATATGCAGTAAGCCCAGCCTGGCCACTGTTCTTCATTTTCACAAACATAAAAAAACATAGGCAGCACAGTGACGCAGTTGATAGCATTGTCGCCTCACAGCAAGAGGTTTTACGGTTCAATTCTTGGCTGGGGTGCCTTCTGCGTGGAGTCTGCATGTCTTCCCTGAGTTCGGGTGGGTTTCTCTGAGTGCTCCAGTTTCCACTCACATTTCAAAGACATGCAGTAGGTGGATTGGACACTCTAAATTGGTCATAGGTATGACTGTGCATGCGAGTGTGTGGTGTGAAAGAATTACCATAGCAGGGCTAGCCAGCCGGCATTGTAAACCTTGGTTGTAGGTGATTGTCACTGATTGAAGTGACACCCTGACCCCATGTGCAAAAAATAGGAAACATGGTTGTGGACAGATGGGGAAAAATTAACATCTTCATTCTCCATTGCCTTTCAGCTCAAATATGTGGTATGGATCATACAGAATCAGAGTTGCCTTCGTATTAAGTAAGCGTAGTAAGTGTTTGATATAATTTATTTTTATTTTAGGACAGATCAATAATTTGTATTTCACTTTACAGGATCCTGCATTTACTACATTGTGATCTTAGTACATGTCTTTTATATAATCCAATCCACCAGATGCTTTTGTTTTGCTCTTTTTCAACCAAAATGTTTCAGTCTTATTTTTCTGACTTGTGACAGGTACCCCACTGAGACTAGCCAAGACTGCAGGCTTGATGGCTGAATAAAATTATCAGAAATATGATTAATTTGCAATTACAATCCAGAAGGTATCTGGCTCATCTACATGCCTATGTTATTCAGGCTGGAAAAGCTTTTGAGGTGCAGACTAATAAAATTTACTGGAAAAACAGTATGGAATGGTAATTATCAGCAGTGAATTGTGCATATTATAAGCTCTGAATCATACATATTGATGTGTGATTCAGAGCTTTTGCATAAACAAACCATTTTACTTAAAATGCATATAAAAACCCAGGGAAACTGCAGAGCAATGGGATACTTGGTTTATTTCAGCTAAAAAAAAATAAGATGCATATTCATTAATTTGGGGGCTGACCCACTCAGATTTGACATCTCGCATATAATACTCGAGATATTCTAGATATGACTGAAATTCTGTTGCTATACTAAGGAATCTGCAGACATCTTTATATTTTACTTCATTTAGTCATGTTCTGCAGTTACTTATAAACTGCCAGCCTCCCATTTCTGCACAGCTGACAAATATTATGAAATTAATGAGGAAGACCATTGTTTGTGATCATGACATTTTTAGTCATGGCATGCACTAAAACATAGTTCCTAAAATGTAACAAACAAAATCTCTTGTGTTTTTAATAATATGATCAAGAAACACTCCTTGACCACACTGAGTTTACACTGTAACACCACACACACACACACACACACACACACACACACACACACACACCATCCCAGTTTTATGGCTTTGTCCAGATTTCTTGCTGTAAGAGGTTAGAGAGTTATGACATGCATGCGCACACATGCACACACACACACACACACACACACCACACACACACACACACACACACACACACACACACACACACACACACACACACACACACACACACACACACACACACACACACACACACACACACAGTATTCAGAAAGTAAGATAATGAGACTACACAGTAATAAATAGTGCACTCAGTGTAGGATGACATAGGTTCTTAGGTGTGTACTAGGCTAATGGTCCTGGAGCCTTTACAAGCCTAACCCATAGGATTACCCTGGCATCGTGCCACCCAACCTTAGTTCCTAGTGCCTCTGTCGAGTAGAGCCACTGGAGTGATCCCCAGGGTGAATTTTCTATTTCCCATCCACTCATCAAGATTTCTCTTGAAGAGGGCCAGTGAGGTGCTCTGCTTGACATGTATCGGAAGTCTATTCCATAACATGGGCAGTCTCTGGGTTATGAACCTGTCCCGCCAGCATGTTCTGTTGATTATGTTAATGAGGTTGAGGTCTCTGGAGTGTGTGGTGTGGAGGGATTGGGATTTATTTAGATGTAGCATTTCTAACAGAGCTGAGTCAGACATGGCTTTGTAGTCAAGCAGAGATCACCTCTAAGTAGGCAATATGAGACAGAGAATAGTTGGAGTTTTTTGAGTCTGTCCATATAGGACAAGTGTTTAAGGCCTAGGATCCTCTTTGTGAGGTACTTTTGTGGCCTCTCCAGTTGTTGCAGATGTCTAGTGAGGTACATGTCAAATGGGGCATTGTACTCGATGATTGGTTTAATGAGGGAAGAGTAGAAGGAGACAATGACCTCTTTCTTCCTGGATGCAAAACCCTTAGTAATGAGATGTGCCACATAGAAGGACTTTCTGACCATAGTGGCAATGTGGTGGTCAAAAGAGAGGTTGCTGTCAACCTGTGTTCCCAGATCTCTTATAATGCTTTCTGTGTTCAGTGGACTACCATCAATGTGGTAATTCAACGGAACCAGGTTTTTCCCAAAGGGGATGAAGACACATTTTTAGGCATTGAGCTTAAGGCCTTGGTTCTGACACCAGTTGTTGGTCTCATTGAGGCTTTTCTGTAGGATGTCAACATCACTTGGGGAGTTAATAATAGCTCCCAACTTGCAATCATCTGCAAACTTTAGGACTCAGGACCGAACTCTGTGGGGCTCCACTCATGACTGGTCGGCAGTCTGACTTGATGTCAGCTGCTTTCACACTGTGGGTTCTATCTGTGAGTCAGTTTGCAACCCACCTAGTGATATAGGGGTTGATCCCTAGCTTAGTAAGTTTTTCTATGATTCCTGAGTGGGGAATGGTATCAAAGGCCTTGGCCAGATCAAGGTAGGCTGTATGAACCACCTTACCTTCATCCACAGCTCTGGTGACTGACTCAAAGAAGTCGACCAAGTTGAGCAGGGCATGTTCTACCCTTCACAAAACCAAACTGTGTAGGATACAGAGTTTGGAGATTCTATATATCCTTGTTTATTAGGTCCATGATGATGTGTTCCATAGCTTTGCTTATCAGGCTCGTCAGGCTAATGGGACAATAGTTCCCGGGGTCTGTAGTCACTCCTCCCTTGTGGAGAGGGATGACTGTAGCA
The DNA here is from genome assembly GCF_019279795.1 of Protopterus annectens. Lineage (NCBI taxonomy): Eukaryota > Metazoa > Chordata > Ceratodontiformes > Protopteridae > Protopterus > Protopterus annectens. The sequence continues at coordinate 978,816,296 of NC_056739.1, read as the reverse complement.
GTGTGCCATTCAGTAGGGACAAAGCCTGAGGTGAGGATGTGATTGAACAGGCTACACAGGTGAGGTGCCAGTTCACTCTGTAGATCATGTAGAACACAGCCAGAGATACTGTCAGGTCCCATAGAAGCTGTATTCTTGGCCTTGGACAGTGCTGTTTTAACCTGTGCAGCAGTAATACTGGGTGCCTGGCAATCTACTGGTATTGTGATTGGTCCTTTGGGGGGGGGGGTTAAAGTTATCACTGAAGCTGTCCGCCGGTATATTTGCAATACCTGTTGGCTCAGTATAGGAGGTACCATTGTGTAGTAGCTCAGAGCAAGTCTGGGTATTGCCATGGAGATTCTTTACATAACTATAGAAGGCCTTGTGGTTGTCTTTACTATCTGCTGCAGTTCTGTTTTCATAGCTAGCTTTAGAGGACTGGATGAGGGATCTCAACCTTTTGTTGAGGCTGATAAGGGGGATTTTCCAGTCTTGGGACTTCACCTTATTCCGCATCAGTTTTCTCCTTCTGTTGTAGAATTTGTTTATGGCAGAGGACCACCAGATTTGCTTCCTTTTTTTTGAGGAGAGCGTCTTATTTCTATTGGGTATGGCGAGATCCATGCATTTGTGTACGTGTTTGTACAGTGCATTGGTGTATGATTTGGTGGTCATGCAACTATTCTCCATTTGCATGGGTGCTGTGAAGTTAACCACCTCTGTTTTTAGGAGCTCAGAGTTAGCTTTGGAGAAGTTTTTCATGGAGGTTACCTTTGTTGGGGGGGGGTAGGAGGGTTGTGGATTTCCAAGGTGATTCACTTGTGATTGGATCTAACCAGGGAGGAGTTGACTATTGGTGTAAAGCAATGGTCGCCCATGTTAGTAATGACCAGGTCAAGGATGTTGCTACCTCTAGTGGGGGTAAGAACAAGCTGGTCCAGGGCATTGGAATTAATGAATTCCAGAAAGCTTTGGGCAAGTGTATTGGCACGAGTAGTTTTCACAGTTAATGAAGGGGTAGTTGAAGTCACCCAGTATGAGAGTGTTAGGTTGGACCCTAATATTCTCCAGGGTGCTTAGGAATGTGGAGTGTGAATCTTGGGACATGGTTGGGGATCTATAGCAGCCTACGACCTGAATCGCTGTCTTACCCAATGTTAGCTGCACCTGAAGTATCTCAGACGCGTTATGTTGGGCTACTAGTCTGGAGGTGTGTGCATCCTTTATGAATATGGAAACACCACCGCCTTTGGAGCTTCCATCCAAGTTCTGGGGCCAAAAGGTGTGGAATAAGTTGTAGCCTGGTAGTGCAGGGATGCTTTCTGCTGCCTTGAACCAGATCTCCGTTACAGCACAAATGTTGATGTTCTCCATTTGAAGGAGTACTTCGCACCAGTGCATTTTGAGATGTAGACTTCTAGCGTTGAGCAGCATGACTCTCAAATTGCATTTGTTTGTAGCTGTTAAGGTGGTAATTTGGTCTTTGGAACACCGCCTAAAAAAGGCACTATAGGGGTGGAAAGAGCCTTGGCCAGTATCCGGAAGCCCAGGGGTGACAGATGCAGGCCATCTCTGGCAAAGTATCGAGGTCTGTCAGTCATGTCATCCCAGGCAGACAGATACTGGTTCCCCTTAGAATGACACCAGAAACTTAGCCAATTGTTGAAATCAGTTGTTTTCTGCTTGTACTGTGGTATAATTTTGGGTGATGGCAGATTGCTGTTCAGGGCTGGGGTCATACCCACCAGGGCTCCATAATCTGAGAGCTCCTCTATGTCTCTTTTCATGTAGTCCAGGGAGCTATGTCTCAGGTCATTCACACCCACATGTACAATGACATAGTCATATTTTACCTGTTGTTGAGGGACCTGAGTGCATGTGTTATGTGGTGGATCCTGTTGCCTGACAGGCAGCTGAGTGTTACTTTCTTCTTATTCAACCTAGTGAGTGGGACATCAGTGTGCCTCACTATTGAGTCAACTATGACTAGTGTGTTGGGCATGCTGTTTTGCCTCAGGGGCTTTGGTTGAGTGACACACTGTTTAGGAGAGTTATGTGTCTCGTAATTAGTATTGTTTTGTGGTGGTCGAGTGCATTTCTGCCTTGGAGGTCTCTGCTGTTTGGTTAGATTTTTATTGTGAGCCTCCGTGAAACTGGGTGTGTGGTTTGTGTTTCTATGTGAAGGCAATGCTGGTGTGTGTTCTGGAGGGCTATGTATCCCATGTGGTGTGGTGCAAGTGTTGACTTTCTCCTCTTGATCAGGTATTCTGGTCTTGGATGGAGAGTACGTGGCTTCCAATTTGGATATATAAGTGCATCTCTCACAAGTCTAAGTGTTGGGTGGTAAGAGGCAAGGGTTGTCACTGTACATGAGGCAGTTGCTACATTGCCTCAGGATGCCCAAGTTCACCAGGTTAATAGGAGAAAGCACATGGAACTGACCTTTAGACATGCCTGGAGGGGTGGGCATTAATAAGTACTGGAGCTGTTTCCTTGTATGGCCCTTTGAGGATAAGGAATACATAAGTGCCAACATAGTGTCCACCTGCCTGGGCTAGTGCTGCATTATGACACCTCACAGTTATGGACATGGTAGTCACCGTTCAAATGGGTTGACGGTGCTATATTTGGTCACCTTACCTGAGAGCATTGCCATGCAGGTAGAGGTAGCATGCTTGATGCTATGAATATACAGATACATATTGAAATGCCACACAGCTGCTGCACATGCACAGCTAGAGGCCTATACTATGACTACAAAGCAAAGTGCAAACTTGTTTTATTTTTTTAAATGGGAATGAAAGGGTGTGATAGGAGAAGCAGAGGAATACACAGAATGACAATGGGAATGGATGCAATAGTATGAAGTGGGTAATAGTTTTTTTTTCTTTTTGGGCTAGTGTTCTTTTTTATCTTTATAAGAAGGCTAGAGGAGGAAGGAAGCATATTGAAATTGTGGATACGTTGGAGGGTATATGGATAGCAGTAGGGGCAAACATGCAAGCATATAACACAGACAAAGATTGCGGGGGAGGTGGTGACACAAAAGGGGATGGGCAACAATGGGGATACACAGGCAGACACAGGGTGGACAACTAATGAAGAGGAGGACTGGACTACAAATGGGGAATGGGGAGAGACATTCAAGGAAGGGGAGCACTATGATGGGGAATAGAGAGGAAAGGATGGGCTGCCAATCTAGCCCAGGGAGGAGCACATGCAGAAGTGAAGCACCTCTGTGGGTGACATTATGGGTGAGCTGTACCTGGGGTGGCACTATGATCAGGGCCAGCCAACTAAGTGATTCTGCCAGCTAAAAGGAGGTGTTACGTGGTGGCATTGTGGGTACTGAGCCACTGGTCTATCTTGGACCTCATCAGTTTCTGAAGCTCACACATGGTGATCATGAAAGACCACTCCATGTCATTTTCCAATGAAGGGCCTATGCCATCCATTGGAGAAGTAACAATGGATCAATGTAGTCCACCAGTGTGCCCTCTGGGTTGTCTTCCTGAAGGAGACCCTCACCGGAGGCCAGGGGTTTGGAAATAGAAGCTGAGCATGAACTGCATTAGGTCAACTGGTGCCCTAGGAAAAAGGGTTCCACAACCCCCCCCACACCACCCGTTGCCCCCATTCTGGTCTTCCTACACCAAATAAGTACTGGAAAAGCACCCCTGATAGAGCGGTGCCCTAGGCGGTCGCCTATTTGGCCTATGCCTAAGGCCAGCTATGAAGCTGAGGCGAAGGAGAGGCAGAGACAACATGAAAAGGAGATGCCAACTCTTCGCCAGAGTCATGGAGGTAATGGGGAAGGGAGTAACTGGACCCCAGAACCACAAAACGTCAGTGAATTTCTTCCACAATTTACAGAGGGGGATAATTTTGATAGTTTCAGTCATATGTTTGAGAGGGTATGTAAACAGTATGATGTTGACCAAAGGCTATGGATATGGTTCCTGACCCCTTTACTCCATGGTAAAGGTGTAACAGTGCTGTCTAATCTATCTGATCATGATTTTTTTTAATTATACTGCTGTTAAGAATTGTTTGCTAGAATTTTTTAGGCTAACACCTGAAGCTTATAGGAAAAAGTTTTGTGAGAATAGATGCAAGGTAGATGAAAGTGTGTGTGAATATGTTGCTGAACTGAGCACTTATTTTCATAGGTGAATGAGTGGATGTCAGGACACCACTTTTGAAGGGCTGACAGACCTTTTGGTGAGGAAACAAGCCCTTAGCACTTTGCCTGAGGACATGAGGATCGGGTTAGCTGATAGACAATGCTCTACTGTAGATGAGTTAGGGAAGAAGGGAGACCTATACCTAGCAAGCAGGACATCCATGCACAGGAAAGGGACACCCAGTGCTGCTCATGGGTCTAAGGGAACCCATGGTGGGCATCCCAGACTGCCCCAACAGAATATACCAGTAGCAGGGGAAGCCACTAGTCCAGGTACACGTCCAGCATCTAGGATTATATGTTTTGAATGTAACCAGTGGGGCCATGTAGCATATAGATGTCCACGGAGGCAAGGTGGGGAAGAAAAGGTGGGAGAGCCAGTAAGTGGGAAAGACAAAATGCCAATAGTAGGTTGTCTTGAGACAGCAGGGGTACTAAACAACCATCCTGCAGATGTCCTGATAGGGAAAGATTTTGATGAGGCTATACCATGTGTTTATGCAGTTATACACAGTCAGGCTTGGAGATAAGCATGTGGGTTTGGTAGTCTGGGGGAGACCCAAACAGATTGCATACTTGCAGCCAGGACTGGTGAGGTGGTTACTTCAGGGATGGAGCTACCCTGTAGCACTGAGACTGAAGGTAAGCTACAGCTACTTGTGGGTACTTATGTTCCTTTGGACAGAGTGACTGCAAGGACACAGGTGAGTAGTAGTACCCAGGCTGACAGTGAGGCACCGCTGTCAGACGATGCCAGACATCTTGTGGAAAGGGAGCTGGGAAGGGTTACAAAGAGAGATTTGATGCAGGCTCAGCTCTCAGACCCTACATTACAAGGCCTGAAGCAGGTAGCTAGTGAGGCACCTGATTCTCAAGGGAAGGGAGAATCTGTATACTGAGACAAAAGTTACTGTATAGAGAGTGGACCCCTGAGGGATGGCTAGAAGGTGAGAGGATACAGCAGTTGGTAGTGCCTAGAGCCTACCATCTGGCGCTTTTAGCCGTAGCCCATGATATTCCCTTTGCAGGTCATATGGGCATAAAACATACGAAGAGATGTATTATGCAGAACTTCTATTGGCCTGGAATTTCCAGAGATGTAACAGGGTACTACAGGACCTATGAGCAGTGCCAAAAGGTAGGCAAGGCAGGAGACAAGGTGGAAGCTCCTTTGATGCCTTTGCCTGTGATTGAGGAGCCATTGTAGAGGGTAGCTATGGATATTGTGGGGCCTCTGAGTACCCCAAGTTTCACATGGAAAAAGTATATCCTAGTGGTAGTAGATTATGCTACAGGATACCCTGATGCAGTGGCTTTGCCCTCCATTGAGGCAAAAAAGGTGGCAAATCCTTTGTTAGAGATTTTCAACAGGGTAGGTTTCCCAAAAGAAATACTGACTGACAGCGGTGCCAATTTCATGTCAGACCTGCTGGGTTTCTGTGGAAGTATTGTGGAGTGAAGCACCTGAAGACCACCCCCTACCATCCCCAGACTAATGGTTTTGTTGAGATGTCAAACTCTACACTCAAGTCCATGCTATGGGCATTTGCAGACCAATTTAAGAGGGAGTGAGACAAATATTTGCTCCATCTGTTGTTTGCTTACAGAGAGGTTGCCCTGGAATCCACAGGTTTTTCACCCTTTGAGCTGCTATATGGGCATAGGGTGAGAGGGCCACTAGATTTAATTTAAGATGAGTGGGAAGGTGAGTGTGAATCTCACAAGGAGTCTGTTGTGGCATATGTTCTAAACCTCAGGACAAGGCTCAGGGAACTCATGGGCTTGGCCAAGGAGAGCCTGGCAGAAGCCCAACAGCAGAAAAAGGTCTGATATGACAGGAATGCTCGAGCTAGAGAGTATGCTGTAGGGCAGCAGGTAATGGTTCTTGTTCCTGTCAGGCACAACAGGCTGCAAGCAGCATGGGAGGGACCCTACCAGGTGGTAATGAAGGTCAGTAATGTTAACTACATGGTGGAACTGCTAGGCAGGAGGCAGGGGCACAAACTGTACCATGTTAACATGATGAAACCTTACCATGGTAGGGAGTCCCTTGCGCTTAGTATTTGCAGTGGATTGCAGGAGGAGTCTGAGGGAGATCTGGTGACTGATCTCCTCAGGCTCGGACTGATACCTCAGTGGAGGGGGTAGCAGTGTCCCAGCAGCTATCTCATGCCCAGGTTTGAGAAATCCGAGCAGTGTTACAGGAGTTTGAGGACATGTTCACTGGAAAACCAGGGTGCATCCACCTGGTGCAGCACCAGATGGACACAGGACCCCAAACGCCCTTTAGGCAGGCCCCTTATAGGGTGCCTGTGAGAGTCAAACAGACTCTGAGGGAGGAGATACAGGAAATGTTGGAACTAGGGGTAATTCAGGAGGCCAGTAGTCCCTGGGCCTCCCCAGTGGTGCTGGTGCCAAAGAAAGATGGCAGCACCAGGTTCTGCGTGGACTACAGGAAATTAAATAGTCACACAGAGTCGGATGCTTACCCCATGCCTAGGACAGATGAAACCCTAGAGCAGCTGAATGGGGCTAAGTATCTCACTACCATTGATCTTACCAAGGGTTACTGGTAGGTGCCCTTGACTCCCAGTGCTAGAGAGAGGTCAGCCTTTATGACTCCTTTTGGCTTGTATGAGTTCACAAAGATGCCCTTTGGGATGAAAAATGCCCCAGCAACTTTCTGGAAGCTGGTAGATCATATTCTAGCAGGAGCAGGAGGATTTGCCCTTGCTTACCTAGATGATATTGCCATCTACAGCCATTCCTGGCACCTTCATCATGTCAAGGAGGTGCTGGGCAAACTACAGAGGCCAGGGTTGACCATTAAGCCCAGAAAATGTCAGGTGGGTATGGCAGAGGTCTCCTACCTGGGACAGATTGGGGAGTGGTAAGATCAGACCAGAACTTGCCAAAGTGGAAGCCATTCAGACATGGCCTGCACCTGTTACCAAAAAAACAGGTGAGGGCATTTTAGGGACAACAGTGTACTACAGAAAGTTTGCCCCCAGTTATAGTCCCATAGCTGCTTCCCTCACAGACCTGACAAGGAAAAGGCCAGATAAGGTAGTGTGGACCAGAGCATGTGAGCAGGCATTCCAGAAGTTTAAAGAAGCTTTGGGAGGACCTCCTGTGTTAACCAGCCCAGATTACAGCAAAGAATTTGTTTTGCGGGTGGATGCTTTGAACAATGGGATGGGGGCTGTACTTAGCCAAATTTCTTCAGAGGGAGCTTTTAAATCCCTGCTCTCCCACTCGGCTGCTGTGTTTCCCTACTCTCAGAGTCTCTTCCACCTACCTCCCTGCCCTACACAGAAGGTAAACTTACAACCTACTGGACGTGGTAAAGAAGCCAGGTGCACGCTGCCAAGGTCCTGATACACCAACCCCCTGAAATTTTCATCGCCTTTTAGTATGAAAAACATGTTGTCTTGGTATCTTGTATACCAAGCGACCTTACCCTTGAAAAGTGGATTTGGAAATAAAAATGTTCTTTCTCAAAAAGCCATAAAGACATTAGCGAAACTGCCCCCACATGGGGACCCCATAGCAACCCCTGATTTCTATAAAAAGTAATCCCCTTTGAACATGAAAAAATTGTTATTCAAAACAATCTCCAACAACATAATGACAAGGTCTATTTCTTGGCCTCCAATCTGCTTAATAAGTAGGAACTTGCATACCCATTCCAAACCTATATCTTGAGGTATGACTGTATATAGATTTTTTTATATCTACAGTCAAAAAATTATAGGAAGGGTCAAAAGCTAAATCACTGAGATGGTCTAAAAAGGCTCAGGAGTCACGACAAATCTGTTTTTCTGTCGTAAAGGGAATTTTTAACTTTTAATTTACCTGTTTGGCACAGGCATATGTGATAGACTTATGACCGTCAATAATAGGATGGAATGGGGGAATCATTAACATTCTTATGGATTTTTGGAGTTCCAAAAATGACTGGAGTAAGAGGCGCAGGCATGCTCAAATACTGATATGTGTCCATAGAAATACTGGCGTCCACAAATGAGTCACTAAGATAGGATCTTATATGTGCATACGCCTGATTCAATTCATTCAGTGACACTTTTTCATAGTTGTTACTTTTTAGCATGCTATATATTTTCCTATCGTACTCAGTTTGGTCCATAGAAATGATACCTCCCCGCTTATCAGGCTGCATGACCCAAATGCTATGAACTTTCAAATCTGCTATGAGTTCTCTTTCAGCTCTTGTGATATTATTAGTTTGCCCTTGCAAAGAATTCTGATTGTCAATCATAGATCTAAAATAGACTTCATTAATTTTCTCAAATAAAGCCAAAGTCCCTTGTATTGGGGGACTGAAAATACTAGACACTTTTTCATTGTTTATGATGCTATTTTTTTTTACCAAACATGACATTCAGATTCAGCTTACAGACAAAAAGATTGAGGTCACAAATAGTTTTGGCTATATTAGCTCTACAACTAGGCACAAAATTAAGGCCTTTAGCCAGAAAGTTCACTATTGCCTGTGTAACATCGATGGAACTATAATTATACATTTTAAAGTCCCCTTGGTCACTTTGATGAATAGACAGTTTATTTAAGGTAGTAATGTTTGCTACCTTTTGCGATGTGCATTCTTCCTCTTCTGTTGGTTTTTCTGTCGATTGTTGTAAGATCCCTGATAAGTGTTCTTGTTGTCGGCCTGGCAAAAACCCTGGCCGTTGATATTTTGTTGGTTATTTATGTAATTCCCATTCATTGTGTTAGTATTTACTATTTTAGAACAAGTCAACAGGAATATAAGAGGAGGCCCATGGGAGCTCAGGCTCGAAGAAAGGGACTTAAAGTGGCAATTGTTGACAAATGCACATGTTTTTCCGGGACTAAATGAGGCATGTTCTATCAAATGTCTTTTAAAATTAAGAGCATTGGAGAGATGATATATTATGTTTATCAAGTTCTTTATTTATTTTAAATTGATGAATGTTAGAAACATCAAGTAGGCTGAATAAGGATTTTTATTTGTTTTCATTTTTATTATCATTTTTATTATTTATTTTTTGTTGATGGTTTGGCTTTTATACATTACTAATTTCCTTATATTTAAGAAGCATCTCGTTCATGAGAAGTTATTTTCTATAAAACAATTTCATAGGATGAATTTACTGATTGATTCAAATAATTATTTAACTTATTTAACTTGTTAATTGATCAATTAAGTGGACTATAAAACAATTGTATTTTGGGAGTAATTAATGTCTGAAGAAGTGCATGTAAATCAGTGTACGAAAGCGCTAACATTAAATTGTGTGGGAATATTGCCGGTTTGCTTTTCTTCGGTTTATTAGTTCAAGTTGTGTTTTTTTGACGTGTTTTGGAGTTTTTATGGCAAATGGTAATAGTCCACCGTCCCAGTCTTTGTTCACGCAAGAATCCATCTCTAGCGGTCTCGGAGGTTCTCAGACAGAGGCGAATGCCGTGGGATTCCTGACTGCCCTTATCCAACAATTAACCAGTCGAGTGGAAGACCTGTCGAGGAGAATTTCCGAACAGGACAACCTCAATAGAACCAGGGCATCAAATGGCCCCAATGGAATATCTACATTTTCAGAAGTAGTTCGAGCTACAATTCTCACTCCCACCCCTGGTATACCTACAGTGAATGGTGATGCTTCCAATCAACTAAGACAATTGAATTCAGAAACTCAGAATGCCCCTATGATAATCAATAGGGCAACAATTCCTACACTAATGGACTTTATAAAAATGCCACTACACCTGGGGTCAGCTGACTCGCACAACAACGAAAGTGAGACAAATGTGGTTATGAAAAATATTGTTTCCAATTTAAAAGACTTTGATAGTAAATTGCTAAAATTTAAGAAATTACAGATAGAAATTCTTTATTTCAAGGAATGTATAACATTCAAATTAGTTCCAAAAGGGCTCAGGCAATGGAAGTACCCTTCTGGGCTTATTAAAAATTCAGACTTTCATCTGCAGTTGGTTGAAATGTTTAATCGGCAAGGACTCGAGTTCCTCGAAGCATTAATAATCAACTATGACAAATAAATGGGGGAATTGCAAGCCCGGTTGGAGGTACTAGATAAAGAAATAAAAACGGATCCAGAATTCCATAGATATGAATTCGATTTTAGAAGGATTTTCTCAAGCATCGATTTCCCTAATTATGAAGATCACAGACACAAAAATTCACAAATTAAGCAGGGATAAATTGTACTATGAGAAAAATAAAGCCTATCCAGATCCACCAGAAACTGTTTCCCCTTACACAATGGGTCCCATAGCAACAGCAAATCAGAATGAATCACAAGTCGATGACGTCACTGCTGCCGAGTTTGAAACAAATAACCAGTTTCAAACTGTCAACCACAGCGAACGCATCATGGAAAATCAACAACGCCAACATAGTGTTAATACTAACACAATGAATGGGAATTACATAAATAACCAACAAAATATCAACGGCCAGGGTTTTCGCCAGGCCGACAACAAGAACGTTTATCAGGGATCTTACAACAATCGACCCAAAAACCAACAGAAGAGGAAGAATGTACGTAGCAAAAGGTAGCAAACATTACTACCTTAAATAAACTGTCTATTCATCAAAGTGACCAAGGGGACTTTAAAATTTATAATTATACTTCGATCGATGTTACACAGGCAATGGTGAACTTTCTGGCTAAAGGCCTTAATTTTGTGCCTAGTTGTAGAGCTAATATAGCCAAAACTATTTGTGACCTCAAACTTTTAGTCCATTAGCTGAATCTGAATGTCATGTTTGGTAAAAACAATAGCATCATAAACAATGAAAAAGTGTCTAGTGTTTTCAATCCCCCAATACAAGGGACTTTGGCTTTATTTGAGAAAATTAATGAAGTCCATTTTAGATCTATGACTGACAATCAGAATTCTTTGCTGAAAGAGAACTCATAACATATTTGAAAGTTCATAACATTCAGGTCATGCAGCCTGATAAGCAGGGAGGTATCATTTTTATGGACCAAACTGAGTACGATAGGAAAATATACAGCATGCTAACAAGTAACAACTATGAAAAAGTGTCACTGAATGAATTGAATCAGGCGTATGTACTATAAGATCCTATCTTAGTGACTTATTTGTGGACGCCAGTATTTCTATGGACACATATCAGTATTTGAGCATGCCTGCGCCTCTTACTCCAGTCATTTTTTGGAACTTGAAAAATCCATAAGAATGTTAATGATCCCCCATTCCATCCTATTATTGATGGTCATAAGTCTGTCACATATGCCTGTGCCAAATGGGTAGATTCTAAGTTAAAAATTCCCTTACAGACAGAAAAACAGATTTGTCATGACTCCTGGGCCTTTTTAGACCATCTCAATGATTTACCTTTTGACTCTTCCTATAATTTTTTGACTGTAGATATAAAAGATCTATATACAGTCATAACTCAAGATATACGTTTGGAATGGGTACGCGAGTTCCTACTTATTAAGCAGAATGAAGGCCAAGAAATAGACCTTGTCATTATGTTGTTGGAGATTGTTTTGAGTAACAATTTTTTCATGTTCAAAGGGGATTACTTTTTACAGAAATCAGGGGTTGCTATGGGGTCCCCATGTTAACAACTGTAGTACACTAGGCACATGTGGAAATATTGCTGTTTTGCACACATAAGGGGATAGGATACATTTTGTTGCATTTCCATGCATGTTCTCAAGCCTACTGACACCTGTATGTATGTCCATTATCGTATACTGACTGTATTAATCACTGATATTGTGGCAACACATGCAAGTGCATAAGAAGCAGAACAACATGCCTCGAATACATGGACAATCACCAAAAATGAGAGATGTGTAAATATACACCAGTGTCATTCATATAATGAGTAATTTACTGCAGTTATTGTGACAGATGTATAGATCATGGTACATAAAACATTAACATAACACACATCTGCTCTGAATTTGATGAGAATCAGAACTGTTTCTATGTCTTTATTACTTAATTGTATGAAGGCTGACATAGAGTATCATAGGCTACTGTTAATTCCCATTCTAAATTCAAAACCTCAGAATACAAGTATGCATTTTCTAATGATTTGCCATCAGTTGGGAAAATGAACTTGCCAGCTCTGCACTTCAGGGAGCAATTTTGGGGGAAAAAATGACGCAAGTTACTTCTGTATGAAGCAATGGACTGTCAAGATATGTGACGTTAACTGTGATGCTGGCTAAACACTTCATTATATAAAGTTAGGTCTGTACAAAAACACATTAAGACTTGCAAATGATGTACAAAGGTGTGGGATCTTTTCACATATACTTCTTCAGTGGAATTAAGCAGTGCTGTGTCATATTTTGACCTGCCTGTTTATATTCACTCTGAACATTGTCCAAACATGAATATTGAAAATGACACAACCAATGAGTACTCTATGCATGCAGCTATTCTGTCTTGAACAGTCCTCAATGCTTGATTGTCAAGCCACTGTTTCACAGTTGTGATTGTTGCCAATACATCATACATGTAACTCACCCTACTACAGTGTACATGAATGACAGGCTTGATAAGATGTTCAACATATTGATCACTGTTGCAGTAGCCTTAGCTATAAGGGTTACATCCTGCCAATGATATAACAGCCGGTTAGTTTCCAAAGCAGTGAATGACAAGTGTGTGTGTGTGTGTGTGTGTGTGTGTGTGTGTGTGTGTGTGTGTGTGTGTGTGTCTTTTCTGTGCTAGGTAGAAATGGCCTCTCAACTTCAGATATGATGTGTAGCTTTACAGTGGTACTGGGCTTACCCACCACTTTAATTCCTTTTTAGCACTCACATCACTTTATGAGAGCAATAGTGATTCAATCCTTTCAAATGTGCAGTGTCACAGTTGTGAAAAAAACATCTTGTGTGGTGCTTGCAGTTCATGCAATGTCCTCTAACTTGTGATATTACTGAGGTAGGTAGTTATAACCCAGACATTACCCCAGGGACTCAGGTGTGTCAGTGTGTGTGTCTGTGAATATACACCTAGATATGTATATATATATATATATATATATATATATATATATATATATATATATATATATATATATATATATATATGTGTGTGTGTGTGTGTGTATGTGTGTGTGTGTGTGTGTGTGTGTGTGTGTGTGTGTGTGTGTGTGTGTGTGATGTATATATGCATAGCTGGAGAGGTTTCTTTCACTGCTTTCTGTACATTTTAGCATGGACAACTGTTTTGTTAAACACTGATAAGGCCATTTGTTGAAATGTGCTTTACCTCCTGTGGCATAAGGAAATGATACATTGTTCTGTAGATTGTTGCTTTAGTAAACCATGAGTTTGAATCTGGGATTACATAGGCATTGTGCATGATTGTGCTTTTACAGTGACTGGGATGACTCCATTATACAACACGTTGATCTGGGTAAACCCACTGTCATGCAATTTTTTTATGACCGAGACAGATCACACCACTCTTTGACTCAATTTAAAGGAACACATATGCCTTGCAGCTATAAATTGATGTTATACCTTCCAATGCATTCACTCTTATATTTGTAGTTGTAGTAAAACTTCTCTGGTGGCATGTACAGCCTAGACAATATCATATACTTCTGTGGTTGTATAGGTGTTCCAAACCTGCAGTGACTGAGTAGTATCAGTGTGTACCAGTACACTGCTATACATGAATTACATTTACCACAGTTGTAATGTGTACAAATACAGTGGGAATGGGCTCCTCCATTATTTTTAGCTCAAGCAACTGTTTTGCACCACAGTGGTGATGTCATGCCTTCAAAATATGTTCTATCTCACAGTTGTAGTAAGACTTCGCCCGTGGTGCATGCAGTTAATACACAGATGTTAAGTTGTCATTCTCGCCTTCATTCTTGCTGGATGGGTTCAGAGCTGATCCTCGGCTCTGACTCGGCCTATACTATAGCTCAAGAGCTATTTTTTTACCGGCTCGAGGCAGCCCTATATCCCACAATACCATGCGCTAACTCCCCAGATCTCGTTTGCCGCTTTGCTGCGAGGTTGCCTTTTTTTCGCCGGCTCAGATCAGTAAAAGAAATTCTTCTAAACTTGAGGTTAGTTTTTTTTCAGATTAGTTCCCATTGATATAGTTTTACCTAAATTACCTATTAGTAATTTTTTCATTAAGCCCTACCCACCCCTTTAGTTAAATTTTCTAATCGGGCCTACAGGCTTTAGTTTTTGTTTACTCTACCCCATTATTGTGTGTGTGAGTTGTTCTTTTAGTCAGCCCCTTAACTCCCCCTTGGTGTGAAAGTCGAGTGAGTGGGTGTGTTGACTGTGTTACTGTCTTTAGGGTAACTATGTCTAAAGAAGCTAAGGTCTCGGGATTCAAGAAGTGTGACTCGTGCTGTCAGAAAATGTCTCTGACAGACGGTCACACTTCTTGTGTCTACTGCTTGGGACCTTTGCACCTGCAGGACTCGTGTTCCGTCTGCCACGGATTTAGTTCAAGAGTCCTGCAGGAGCGTCGTAATAAACTTATTTTGAGGGGCTTATTGAAGCCCGATGACTCCCCATCCAAGTCTGGCTCGGGGAAGTCGTCTAAGCCCGCCAAGTCTTCGGCTCCAGCTTCTGAGTCGAGGGCTGGTGAAACTGAGATTGCTCCGACATCGTCTCCAGTCAGTGCCGATGTGAGCAAGATCATACCAGCTCCGAAACCTGTATCGGAGCCGACATCAGCACGCAAGCGCTCTAGATCCCCTTCATTAGAGTCCGTCCGATCGGCTCCAAGATCACCCCTTCTATCGGAGCGGAGGCATAGGACTCATTCCTCCAGGTCGTCTAGGCTTTTCGACCATGATATTGAGAGGGTGGTCAGTAGACTCATAAAATCTCAGGCACTGGCCCAAATGCTCCAAAGCCCATCTCACCAGACTGTGGCTCCCTCGGTGCTGCCTTCAATTCCTCCTCCGACTCTCCAGTCGAGTTCGGAGCCGGAGTTTGTCGGAACCGTAACCTTGCCCACGTCAGAGCCGATACTTCCACCTTCGGCTCCGGCATCATTGGCTCTGACTTCTTCATTGGTACCGTCCGTGGAGAAGTCCTGGCGGCTCTGAGGGGGCGAGTGACATCGGAGCCTTGTCCAACCCCGCTCTCCCTCTCGGAGCATCGGCTCTGGTTAGTTCAGCCCCGACATCATTCTCGGAGCCTTCTCTGTCAGTGCTGGGGGCGGTTCTGGTGTCTTCGGAGCTGGGACTGTCTTCGGTGCCTGATAGGGGGGCTTTCGAGGTGATGAGCGTGCTGGATCCAGTGTCCGCTCCAAGGTTGGGTTCTTCAGCTCCTCCCTTCACAGTGCCTGTTACGGTCTCTGGCCATCCTCTTGCAACTGATAGCAGAGATCCAATACATAGGGTACCCACTTTGGGTGTCTCATCCTCCTCCGAGGCCTCTCCTGAAGCTTTAGGAGAGCCTCCTAGGAAAAGACAGTGCAAGATGAAGCACGTAGACTCCTCCTTGTCTGTAACCTTGGACACTGACTTGGATGAGTCCTTTTCAGACATAATAGAGATCCTGAAACAGAGGGGGAATTGGTCCACACTCAAACTTTCCGAGGACGAGTCAGTTTACCTTGATGCCTTTGGATCTCGCCCTTCCACCTCCTGGGTGTCCCCCCTTTTGATCCACTGATGGAAGTGGTGGCCAGAAAGGCATGAGCAGCTCCTGACTCCATGGAACCTACCCCTAGGAGGCCTTCAAAATTTATTTCTGCTCCGGTGGACAAGACATTTCTCACCAAAGGTGTCTCGGTAGATGCTATGGTGGTTGCAGCTGCCACTAAGAAGGAATTAGCTGATCCTTCTGTACCTGTTCATCCTCCTAACAAAGAGTCCAGGACCATGGACAGGTACGGTAAGTGGACATTTGCTTCAGTGACCTTTGCTATGCGATCGCTGAACTATTTATGTCATTTCACCCGCCTTCAGAGAGATTTGCTCAAAGAACTGGGTGAAACTGTACAGGATCCTTCTGCTGCAGGGTATCAGGACAAGATTAACTCCCAGCTGGCTACCCTGAATTCCATTGCCAATTCCTCCATGTGGCTTATCTCTTATGCAGCCGATGGACCGAGTAGGGCCGCAGGCACAAGTGTTGCGTTGAGACGTCATGCCTGGATGCGACTCTGTAATTTTGCTGATCCCTTCAAGGCGTCCTTCACCAACACTCCCTTTGATGGTTCAGAATTGTTTGGACCTCAGGTGAAGAATACCCTCACCAGGTGCGAGCAAGATGGTAAGATTCTCTCTGCCGTGGGAGTCCAATTTTCCACACCATCTAGACCATACCCCAAAGGTCAGAAGGGTGAAAAGATGTAGTTCCGTAAACCACAGGGAGTCGTGCCCACCGCACGTGATGGCTCCCCCTAGAGGCGGGGGGGGCGGAACAACAATAGACGCCACCCCAGGGGCAGAGGGGGTCCACAGAACCAGGGTTCCAGGGAGTCCTTCCCTGACCAACCCTTTCAGCATCCCTGAGAAGCTACCCAACTGTCCACCTTCGGAGGCAGTCGGGGGAAGATTATCTCTGTACCCGGAAGCCTGGCAATCCCTCTCTCAAGACAAATGGGTACAGTGGATTATATCCGAGGGTTACAAAATCCCCTTCATTTCCCCTCCAAACCAATTGCCAAGACCCCTCCCAGATGTACCACCCAGACAAATTGGTCAGGCACAGCTGGAAATAGAAAAGCTGTTAAAAAAAAGAGTCATCCAGGCAGTCCCAGCAGACCAGCTAGGATCCGGAATCTACTCCAGGTTCTTTTTGGTACCAAAAAAGATAGGAGACTGGAGAACCATTTTGGATCCCAGCAGACTGAACAAATCTGTGCAGAAGACAAAATTTCAGATAGTAACGCTGCAGTCCATTTTACCCTTCTTGGGCAGAGACAACTGGATGTGCTGGTTAGACCTACAGGATGTGTACTATCACATAAAGATACACAGGCGCTCCAGGAGGTTTCTCCGCTTTCGGCTGGGAGCCAGTCATTACCAATTCAGAGCCCTGCCCTTTGGTCTCACCACAGCCCCCCAGGTGTTCACCAAATGTTTGGCAGTGGTCACGGCTCACCTGAGACAAAAAGGATTCCAGGTGTTTCCATATTTAGACGGCTGGCTCATTACCGCTACCACCAAGCAGCATCTTATCATAACCAGGGATTACACCATTCACATTTGCAACAGGTTAGGTATTTCCATAAATTTTGCAAAATCCTTCTTGTCACCTTGTCAATGTATAAACTTCATAGGCACCGTGTTAAACACCACAGAAATGTCTGCAACTTTAACACCTCAGAGAGTGATAGATATATGGCAGAATGTCCACCTTCTGTTTCAGTCCAACAAAGTTCAAGTCAAGTTAGGACTGAAAACATTGGGCCTCATGGCAGCGTAGATTCCCCTTCTTCCCTTAGCCCGCTTCCATATGAGAATTCTTCAGTGGATGCTTTTCTCTCAGTGGTCCTACCAACAACTTCCTATGACTTACAACATATTGATAACCCCGACTTGCAAGAAACACCTCACCTGGTGGATAGTCTCCCCTCAACTTCTTCAGGGCAGACCCTTTGTTATTCCCCCTCCAGTTGCCACGGTGACAACGGATGCCTCCCTGATCAGGTGGGGGGGCATTATCAGGGCAGGACTGTCCAGGGCACGTGGCAACAATTAGAATGCCACCTGCACATAAATGTCCTAGAGATGAGAGCAGTGCTTTTATTGTTGCGAGCCCTTCAGGACTCTCTTCCCACGGGCACTTTAGCAGTTCAAATGGACAATATGTCCGTAGTGTGGTACATAAACAAGCAGGGCAGAACAAAGTCCTACCCCCTATGTCGAGAAGCACTCAGACTTTGGCAGTGGGCGATCTCCTCTCAACGGTTTCTGATAGCAACGCACATCCCCGGGAGATCCAATGTCATAGTTGACAGATTGAGCAGAACAATTCTCATGCCTCACGAGTGGTCTCTAAATCAAGCGGTAGTAGAGAGAATTTTCCAGAAGTGGGGACAGCCTTGCTGCGACCTTTTTGCAACACCTCAAAACAGCAAGTGCCTCGACTTCTTCACTCTCTTTCCCCTACCAGGCCACCCCCCCCCAGAGATGCTCTATTCCACGATTGGCCTTGGGGTCTTCTATACGCTTTTCCCCCTTTTCCATTGATCCCAAAGTTAATTCAGAAAGCAACCGCATTAAGATCCAAAATGATCCTCATTGCTCCTTACTGGCCTCGACAAGTATGGTTTCCGTTCCTGCACCGATACCTTCTGAAACAGCCCTGGCATCTGGAACCTTTTCCAGATCTTTTGACCCATCTGACGGGCAAGCTGCACCAGTCTCTTCAGTCCCTCAACCTCACAGCTTGGTTGCTCCACTTCCAACCATAGCCAGGCTTCCCCTCATTTCTCTTCCTGTCCATGACATTATTCTTGCCTCCCATAAGTCTAATACCAGGAAGACTTATGCGAGCAAATGGAAGCGTTTTTCCTTTTGGGCACAAGCTAGGTCCTTAGACCCTTTTAATGCTCCAATTCACAAAGTTCTTGATTTTCTGGCAGAGCTTTCTCATGCAGGTTTATTGGCAGCCACTATCAGAGTTCAACTAGCGGCCATTGCCAATTTCCATGTAGGACTTTCGGAAACCAGTAATGTAAGAGTGTTCAATCTCGCCGTTTGTTCTTACACACGGGTTCGGAGCCGATCCTTGGCTCCGAGTCAGCCGAATTGCAAAGCTCTGAATCTCAGAGAAGCTCGAGACCAGCCCATATCCCACAATCCTCCCTGCCATTACTCAGATCTAGTTTGCCACTGCAACAGATCGGATCGAGGAGAGCTCGGACCAGATAGAAACTTGAGTTGTTGATTTCTTCAGATAAGAATTCAAATTTTTTTCTTGTTGATACTTCCTTATAGTTAGTAGTTATTGTGGAAGTGCTGTGTGTGTGATATATATATATATATATATATATATATATATATATATATATATATATATATATATATATATATATATATATATATATATACCCATTTTTCTTCTTCAGGCACCCTTGTGGCCTAACCTTTTTTTTTTTTTTTTTTTTCCTTGGGTGTGGTTTTTGTGAGAGTTTTATATATATATATAACCTGTTTAGTATACATATATTGCTAGGATTAGTAGTTTTTTCCTATTATTATAGTTATTATCTTTGTTACTGTACAATGTCAGAAAAAGCCAGATCTGGTTTTAAAAGATGTCAGTGTGGGCAGAAAATGTCCATTACTGACAATCATGCTTCCTGTGTCTACTTGGCCCTCTCCATCTCCAAGAGGATTGCTCTATTTGTCATTCCTTTAGTGGGAGGGTCATGACAGATAGACGCAGGAAGCTTATTGACAGAGGATTGTTGAAGCCGGCCTTTCAAGAGGCTTTGGACAAGTCGGATCAGGCTTCTAAATCCTCGAAGGGGTCGAAGATGTCGGAGCCCATGTCATCGGCTCTGAGTTCATCTTCTCGGGTTCGTTCGGTGGTTCCACAGATCTTAGGGCCGAGCGTCGAACATTCATCTTTTACTGAGCCCCAGATCTTGGAACCGGTGTCGGAACTGCCACCACCGTCCATTCTTCGGTCGATGCCATCTTCGGCTCCTTCGACCCGTTCTTCCAGACCCTTGTCTGACACAGATGTGGATCATGTCATGCAGAAACTCATGGAGAACACGGCCCTTTCCAAGTTAATTGCAGTTTCCTCCCAGTTGGTGTCGAAACTAGAAGGCCTCCCCATATCTCCAACGGGTCCTCCTTCGAGACCCATCCAGATCTCGGAGCCGGGAGAAGATGACCTGATGATAGTGGAGCCCTCGGTGTCGAAACCGTCCATTGCACGATCGACACCTTTGACTTCGACTCATTTGGAACTGTTAGGGGAGTCGCGGAGCCGACGGTCTTTGCTCGGTTCCAGGACCGAGAGTCATACCGACCTGTCGGTGCCAACTCTCCCTCTCGGGTCCTCGGCATAGACTGGTTCGGCTCCGTCCTCGGGGTTGGAGGCCATGGCACCTGGTTCTGGGATGCTTCCATGTTCTTCGGAACTGGGGGAGCCCTTAGCCAGGGGTTCGGGGGCCTTTGACCTTATGAGGAAGGTATTGTCTGCACAGACAACCACATCATCAGGGGAATCTTCTTCTTCCCCAAAAGGGCCACTTTCTGTTTCTGCTCCCACGATCCATCCCAAGCGTCGTGCCCAATTGCCTCAGCCACCCACAGAGGGTTCCCCCTGTTCCTTGGAGGCCTCACCAGAAGCCCCCTCTGATGACGTCCCAAGGAAACGGTTGTGCAAGAGGAGGCGCATAGATTCCCCACAGGAATCTCTAACGTCTGACACCAACTTGGATGAGGCAGAGTGGTCCCCCAAATCACCCTCGGAGGATGTGTCATTTGCAGACATCCTGGAGATCTTGAAACAGAGGATGAGTCGGTGCTGCTGAAGGCTTTTGGGGCTCAACCTTCTACCTCCTGGGTGACCCCGCCCTTCGATGAATTAATGGATTTGATCGCTCGAAGGGCATGGGAGACACCTGATACAGTGGAACCAGTACCTAGGAAACCAAACAAGTTCATCACTGCCCCCCAAGATAAATCTTATCTCACCAAGGGAGTCCCTGTCGACGCTATGGTGGTGGCGGCAGCCACGAAAAACGAGATGTCTGAATCTTCCTCATCTGTTCATCCTCCTAATAAGGATTCTAGGACTATGGAGAGATATGAGAAGCACATTTTTAGTTCAGCGACTTTTTCCATGCGTTCGCTAAACTACCTGACCCATTTCACACGTTTGCAGAGGGATCTCATCAAGGAGCTGACAGATACCCTCCAGGGTAACACAGATGCTGCTGTTTCAGATAAGGTAACAGCCCAACTTAACACCCTCACATCCATAGTAAACTCATCCATGAGGCTCATCTCGTATGCAGCCGAGGGATTGAGCAGAGCTGCAGCTTCAGCGATTGCTCTTCGAAGACAATCATGGATGCGGCTGTGCTCCTTTGCGGAAGCCTTTAAGTCTTCCTTTGCCAATGCCCCTTTTGATGGTGCCACACTTTTCGAGCCCAAAGTTAAGGAGACTCTCACTCGGTGCGAGCAAGAGGGAAAGACCCTGTCTGTTGTCTGGGTCCATTTTTCCGCTCCTACTAGACCGTACCCCAAAGGGCAACGAAGCGGAAAAATGTGGTTCCGTAAGAATCAGGGATCTTTCCAGATCACACAGAGTGATACCCACTCCAGAGGCAGAGGAGGGAGTAGAAATGGAAGATGCCGCCCCGGCGGCAGAGGGGGTCCGCATAACCAAGGCGACAGGGATTCCATCCCTGGGAAGCCTTTCCAGCACTCCTGAATGGAGGCCCGGC
Organism: Protopterus annectens; assembly: GCF_019279795.1. Classification (NCBI taxonomy): domain Eukaryota; kingdom Metazoa; phylum Chordata; order Ceratodontiformes; family Protopteridae; genus Protopterus; species Protopterus annectens. Next base: position 978,794,704 of record NC_056739.1, on the reverse strand, counting down.
TGTCCTGCTCTGGAGGCAGTCGGGGGTCGCTTAGCTTTATACCCACTGGCCTGGCTAAACATTACTTCAGATTCCTGGGTAAAAAGCATTATAACCAGAGGATACAAAATCCCCTTCTTTTCAACACCACCTCTACAAAGAAAATTTCCAGACGTGCCACCCCATCTGCAAAAACTAGCAGCTGTAGAAATTTCAAAGCTGCTCGAAAACAGAGTCATCCAACCAGTCCTGGTGGACCAAAGAGGATTCGGAACTTACTCAAGGTTCTTTTTAGTTCCAAAAAAGACAGGGGACTGGAGACCGATCTTAGATCTCAGCCATCTCAACAACTTCATGAAGAAGGAAAAGTTCCAGATGGTCACACTTCAATCGATCCTTTCATTCTTACAGAAGGATGATTGGATGTGCTCTATAGATCTCAAAGACGCGTACTACCACATCAAAATGGCCAGACCGTCCAGAGATCACCTGCACTTCCGGCTGGGGGCCAGTCACTTTCAGTTTCGAGCTCTGCCCTTTGGACTCACCTCAGCCCCCAGGGTATTCACCAAATGCATGGCAGTAGTTGCGGCTCACTTGAGACGACAAGGATTCCAGGTGTTTCCCTATCTGGACGACTGGCTCCTCACCGCCACCACCGAGCGTCGACTATTGCAAGCCAGAGACTACACAATCGGCCTTTGTTCCCACTTAGGGATATCCATAAACTTCGAAAAGTCTTGCTTATCGCCCTCACAGTGTATTTCCTTCATCGGAGCAGATCTAAATACACGATCGACACTACTAAAACTCCCCCCAGTAAGAGCTTCAACGCTCAAACAGCAGGTCCTACTTCTTCTAGTCAGCAAGAAAGCCCCGGCCGAACTGGTGTTAAAAGTGTTGGGACTGATGGCAGCCGCATTAATTGCAGTCCCTATGGGAAGGTTACACATGAGGA